>NC_134397.1:169576243-169876243 GCF_050003625.1 Haematobia irritans | reverse complement strand
AATTTTAACAAATTTTTCTCTAGAAATAAAATTTTGACAAAATTTTCTATAGAAATAAAATTTTGGTAGATTATTTTTGGCTCTAGTGGCAACCATGATTATGAACCGATATGGACCAATTTTTGTGTGATTGGACCAATTTTGGTATGGTTGTTAGCGACCATATACTAACACCACGTTCCTAATTTGAACCGGATCGGATGAATTTTGCTCCTCCAAGAGGCTCCGGAGGTCAAATCTGGAGAACGTTTTATATGGGGGCTATATATAATTATGGACCGATATGGACCAATTCCGGCACCGTTGTTAAAGATCATATACTAACACCATGTTCCAAATTACAACCGGATTGGATGAAATTTGCTTCTCTTGGAAACTTCGCAAGCCAAATCTGGGGATCGGTTTATATGGGGGCTATATATAATTATGAACCTATGTGAACCAATTTTTGCATGGTTGTTAGAGACCATATACCAATATCATGTACCAAATTTCAGGCGGATGGGATGAAATTTGCTTCTCTTTGAGACTCCGCAACCCAAATCTGGGGATCGGTTTATATGGGCGCACTATATAATTATGGACCGATGTGGACCAATTTTTGCACGGTTGTTAGAGACCATATACCAATACCATGTACCAAATTTCAGCCGGATCGGATGCAATTTGGTTCTCTTTGAGGGTTCGCAAGCCTAATCTGGAGATCGGTTTATATGGGGTCTATATATTATTATGGACCGATATGGACCAATTTTTGCAAGTTTGTTAGAGACCATATACCAACATCATGTACCAAATTTCAGCCGGATCGGATGAAATTTGCTTCTCTTTTAGGCTCCGCAAGTCAAATCTTGGGATCGGTTTATATGGGGGCTATATATAATTATGGACCGATGTGGACCAATTTTTGCATGGTTGTTAGAGACCATATACCAAATTTCAGCCGGTCGGATGAAATATGCTTCTGTTAGAGGCTCCACAAGCCAAATCTGAGGGTCCCTTTATATGGGGGCTATACGTAAAAGTGGACCGATATGGCCCATTTTCAATACCATCCGACCTACATCGATAACAACTACTTGTGCCAAGTTTCAAGTCGATAGCTTGTTTCGTTCGGAAGTTAGCGGACGGACGGACGGACGGACATGCTTAGATCGACTCAGAATTTCACCACGACCCAGAATATATATACTTTATGGGGTCTTAGAGCAATATTTCGATGTGTTACAAACGGAATGACAAAGTTAATATACCCCCATCCTATGATGGAGGGTATAAAAAGGATTCTACCAATCTACCAAATACTAAGAAATCTACCATATTTGGTTGAATTCTACACGCAAAAAAATAGTTCTTTCTTCCCAAACGAAATTTTAGACAAACAAAGTTCGTTTCTCATTTGCTTTTCGTTGAAAGGAAGTGTATTTGGAAGAAAAGTATATTTTTTTGTGATAAACGTTTATTTTTTCCAGGATGTAAAAACAATTTCATAAAGACTAACTCAAAAAAAAATTTTTTGGCTAATTGCATTTTCCCTCACATCTTTCTTACTTCCACGAAGTTTTTTAGTTCTTAGCACTTTTTTCTGTAACACAAAAAAAAAAAAAATTCAACATTACATTCTGCTATATTAAATTTTTACTATGAACTGTAAAATGTGTCTTATTAAAGACCTAAATTTAGAAAAGAACAGTGTTTGATATAAACGAAATGGACTGTGTTGTTGGTTCAAAAATAACTTTTTTTATTGAAAAAATAAAAATTTTGTAACAAACGAATTTTTTTGGCGATAAAAGTTTATACTTTTCGAAGCAATTCAAAAAACTCTAACAAAAGAAAAACGTTTTCGGTACACGTTTTCCAAACGTTTTTTTCTTTGCGTGTACCAACTGTGGCAACGGCGATCTCAATCCGTTAGACTTTTGCGCCTGTGGCATTTTGGAGAGAATGGGCCAACATATAACAGAGCCATCTGTGGTGGCTTTGTCGGCGGCTTGAAATCAATATTTCGTATCAAAACCGTCCAACTTGAACAAATGATACTGATTCTAAAATTTGATGTTATATATAAACATATAATTTTTACACCCATACATATGAAAAATAGTCCTTTTCGTCCGTGCAGCTGTCCATAATTATACAATCTCCTATTAATCGGCCAAATAGTGTATATTTTAAGACGGGTAAAAAAAACTTTATCGGAAGTGGAAAAAAATAGATTCCATTTTGTTTTTTGCAGGGTTATTATGCACTGTGTGTATGTGTATGTGTATGCGTGTGTATACGTTGTTGGCGCTTGCCTTAAAGCTTTCATTGCCGGTAGTTACATTTCGTGTTCCAGAAGTTTTGTTTTATGCTGTTCCTATTTTCACATTGGCTACGGCTATGAGTGTTGTTTGTGAGCGTACGAACATTGTTTCATTAGCATAAGAGCCTGGATGGACAATTTTAGACTTAATTTTAATTCTTTTTTAAAGAAAATATGATAATTACCTGAATAGCGAATAAGATTTAGTTGGACTCTAGTAAATTGTTATAGTGTTTATTGCTCTTTTTAGCGATTTAGGGTTGCCAAGTTTTGTGGGAATTAAATGCCTACAAAAAGCTCTGAGTTTAGATAAATGGTTGTACTAAAAAGAAGTTTGATAATTGCAGTATATGAAAGAAATCACCGCTGCAATGGTGGAAAACTTACAAGTGTACTGTTCATATAGCGAGAACGGATACAACGTTTATTGAAAAATGAGCTGAAACTATGTTATGCAATAGACTGCCCCAAATCTCTCAATGAAATAGTCCTACAGTAAATATTCATCTAATATGGGTGCCTGCACCCTCAAAAAATTCGCTTCTGTAACATATACCCCAAACAAATTTTGTTTCACGCATATATATTTTCAGGATTGGTCCAAACAAAATATTGGTTTTATTATTCAAACATATTATGTTTCACCTTAGGGCATACACTGGCAGTAAAAAATTTTAATGAAATTTTCTTTATGTGGATATATTTTTAAGGCGCCAATTGGTTACTCCCATTATTTTACTAGCAGCATACTCTCTAGGTCTCTCTTTCTAAACACATATATGTTTATAGGCTATTTCTAAATTAATATATGTTTGCATCTAAGCATATTATATTTACAAAAATTTTATCTCCCAAACACAATATGTTCTAACATATTAACATATATGTCCCAAACATGTTATGCTAGTTTATGAACATTATATGCTTGCACTTAAAAATATTGTGTTAAAAAATTTGAGTTCCAAACATTTACACCCAAACATATGAAAAACAGTCTTTTTCGTTCGTATGGCGGCAGGAACATACCAGGAAAATGCGAAGCGGATGAGTTAGCAAGACTAAAAACTACCTTAAATATTCCAAGGGAACTAGACTCTGTTCCCAGCAAACAACGTCGCCAAAATAGTAGTGCAATTGTTCTTATCGGATCCGGAAGTGAGGCAAAATTCGCGCAGAAGCGATGAACTTAGCATGGATTTATCATACGACGATGAATTTAACATCGACTTATCATTTCAATAGCCGTTGCACCGAATTTGCATCACTTCTTATGGTGTGATCCGTATTTTGTTTTTGTTTTGGATGTGAATTAGAAAATTATGTGATAATTTGCTAAATAAATAATTTGTATAATTTTTTATGATTTTTAATGCATGTCTGAAACGTTTGACTGCAAATATTGTTAAAAATCCGCAATTTTTCTAGAATGGATTTAGCATTTTTTTTTCAACAAAATTTAAGTACTTTGGACCATTTTATTAATTCTTACCCTATTTTTAACCTATTTGAAACAAAAAGTCTAAAGTCGGGCGGGGCCGACTATATTATAACTTTCACCACTTTGTAGACCAAAATTTGTGTTACCATCTCAACTCCTTCATGAAGGTTTATATTCCCATATACAAATATTTATATCTTAACCGATTTGGAGACAATTTTTTGTACTTCTACAAAATCTCTAGAACTAAAATTTAAATCGGCTGATGCCATGGGATGAAGCACAATGTTACTAAAAAAATATGGGAAACATTTAAATCTGAACCAATTTTGAAGCAACTTCGCAGAAGCGTATTTATGATTTATCGGCCGATAAATGTGTATTAGAGTAATAGGAAAATTTGAGTAATTTTTACAAGTTTTCGACTTAGCAGTGGCGATTTTATAAGGAAAATGTGGGTATTTTGGCCATTTTGGCCTAAATCGGAAAAACATATATATGAAAGCTATATCGAAATTTTAAGCGATTTCAATAAAATTTGACATGCATAATTTCACGTAAATCAGAGTAAAACTTTTGCATCTGTGGTCATATTACCCCAAATCAGGCGAATAATAAATATGGGAACTATATCTAAATTTACCACACTTGACTACGCTACTAGTTGTATTCCTAGTGCAATATTTGAAGCAAATTGGGGTAAAACTCTGGCTTCTGGGGCCATCTAAGTCGATATCGGGCGAAAGAGATATATATATATATATATATATATATATATATATATATATATATATATATATATATATATATATATATGTATATATATATATATATATATGTATGTATATATATATATATATATATATATATATATATATATATATATATATATATATATATATATATATATATATATATATATATATATATATATATATATATATATATATATATATATATATATATATATATATATATATATATATATATATATATATATATATATATATATATATATATATATATATATATATATATATATATATATATATATATATATATATATATATATATATATATATATATATATATATATATATATATATATATATATATATATATATATATATATATATATATATATATATATATATATATATATATATATATATATATATATATATATATATATATATATGCCTTCGTTGGGCACTTCTTCAGTCCATTGTTTGGATTGTTCTTTTGTCTCTGGAGTATAGTGGTGGATCCATGTCTCATCAACAGTTATGAAACGACGCTTAAAATCCATTTTATTTCGCTTAAAACGATCCAAACAAGCTTGAGAAATGTTCATTCTTATGAGTTTTTGATCGACTGTTAACAAATGCGGCAACCATCTTGCAGAAAGCTTTTCATCTGTAGTTCTTGATGCAAAATTAAATGGACTCGATCATTTGAGTTGCCCATGATATTAGCAAATTCACGCACTTTTATTCGTCGATCATTTAATATCATTTTATATCAAGCCATGGTCCAATACTCACCATTTTCGGCACACCTCCTTAAGGTCCTAGAATACCTCTAGATTTCCGATTTGAGGCAAATTGGGTAAAAATTACGGATTCTAGAAGCCCAAGAAGTAAAATCGGGAGATCGGTCTATATGGTGGCTATATCAAAACATGGTCCGATAATCACCATTTTCGGCACACCTCCTTAAGGTCCTAGAATACCTCTAGAGTTCTAATTTCAGGCAAATTGGGTAAAAACTGCGGATTCTAGAAGACCAAGAAATAAAATCGGGATGTGGGTCTATATGGTGGCTATATAAAAACATGGACCCCTACTCACCATTTTCGGCACACGTCTTTAGGGTCCTAGAGTTCCTCTAGATTTCAAATTTCAGGTAAATTGGATTAAAACTACGGATTCTAGAAGCACAAGAAGTAAAATCGGGAGATCGGTCTATATGGGGGCTATATCAAAACATTGACCGATACATCCCATTTTCGGCACACCTCTTTATGGTTCTAGAATACCTCTAGATTTTCAATTTCAGGCAAATCGGATAGAAAATACACTTTCTAGACGCCCACGAAGAAAAATCGGGAAATCGGTCCATATGGGGGGCTATACCAAAACATGGACCGATAGGCACCATTTTCGGTACACTTTTCGACGGCCCTAAAATACCTCTAGACTTCCAATTTCAGGCAAATTGGATAAAAACTACAGTTTTTATAAGCCCAAGACCCCAAATCGGGAGGTCGGTTTATATGGGGACTATATAAAAACTTGGACCGATATAGCCCATCTTCCAACTTGACCTGCCTGCAAACAAAAGACGATTCTGTGCCAAATTTCAGAACGATTGCTTTATTATTGAAGACTGTAGCGTGATTACAACAGACAGGCAGATAGACGGACATGCTTATATCGTCTTAGAATTTCTCCCTGATCAGGAATATATATACTTTATATTGTCGGAAATCGATATGTCGATGTGTTACAAACAGAATGACAAACTGATTATACCCCCGTCACCATTCTATGGTGGTGGGTATAAAAATGATGAACTTTTGACTGTCAAAAAAATTAGTCTGTCTTTTTACAAATGCAAAGAATTCGCTTATGATTTTCTCAGATCACAGGTAATGCAAACATAGTTGTGAAAAGAATAAAAAAAAAACATCAGCACAAGAGATATATGCAAACATAAGTGATTATACTGTTTTTTCAAAATTCAATTTAATTATCAGCATCCATTTTCAGGAATCCCTATTATACACATATTTCTATTTGCGTAGTTTGTATATCACAAAATAGTTTCTATCAAACATACGCTAACAATTTAATATTGAATCCTGTGGAATAGTTTGACATAAACCAAAACAATACTACAAATGATTTAAATGCTAACTTTTTCACTGCGCTTACATTTGTTATATTAACGCCCATTTTCATGAAGCTCCGTTAGTGCACCGTTAACTAACGAACTTTTAAACCGTATTATGGGCATAGCTGCCATCTTGCATATATATTCCATATGCCAGTTAGGAACTTAACTGCCGAAAATTTTTCAGTTAAAGTTAATCGGAGAGAAGATATTTTGAATTTACTTTCTGTTAACTGGCAGTTAAAGCCTAACGGAGCTACATGAAAATGGCCGTAATACAATAAAAATATTTTCAAGGCAAACGCAAAACCACATTTCTATAGTTAGTTAGTTTTTTTTTTCATCCATTTTAATTTGCAAAATATATGACGTTTGAATATGAACTGAGAACCAATTTAAATTAAATGGAAAATTTGAATTTTGGAAAATCCAATATCCACTTAGTTTTGTATCTTTCTAATTTAAAATACAAATTTACCATGAAATAGATTTTGAGAAGGGAATTTAATTTGATATTACAGGCGAAAAGTACTTAGGGTTGCCAATACAATATTAAGCGTTGACCTAACTGGGATTTCATCCGATCCGGCTGAAATTTGGTACATGGTGTAAGTATATGGTCTCTAAAAACCATGCAAACTTTGCTTCACATCGGTCCATAAGTATATATAGCCCTCATATAAACCGATCCCCAGATTTGACTTCCGGAGCCTCATGGATGAGCAAAATTCATCCAATTCGGTTGAAATTTGGTACTGATGTTAGTATAGGGTCTCTGACAACCATGCAGTAATTGGTCCATACCGGTCTTAATTATATATAACCCCGATCCCCAAATTTGACCTCCGGAGCTATTGGAGGAGCAAAATTAATCCGACCCGCTTGAAATTTGGTACGTGGTGAAATTTGGTACATTGCGCTAGTATATGGCCGCTAACAACCATGACAAAATTGGTCCATTTCGGTTTATAGTTATATATAGCCAAAAATAATCTACGAAAATTTTTTTAAAAATTTATGTCAAAATTTTATGACTATAGAAAATTTTGTCAAAATTTTAGTACTAAAGAAATTTTTTCAAAATGTTATTACTATAGAAAATTTTGTCAAAATTTTATTACTATACAAAATTTTGTCAAGATTTTATTTCTATAGAAAATCCATGGTGGAGGGTACATAAGATTCGGCCTGGCCGAACTTAGGAGGAAAAGTCTGAGACCCATAGTTTAGTATACCGATCGTCTTACAATTAAATTTTGACTCGATTTAGCGATGTCTGTCTGTCTGTATACGTAATTTTGTGTGCAAAGTACAGGTCGCAGTTTAAGTCCGATCGTCCTCAAATTTGGCAAAGAGTTTTACTTTGGCTCAAAGACAATCGCTATTGATTTTGAAAAAAATCGGTTGCTATATTTTGTTTAAATCGGTTCAGATTTAGATATATTTAGCTCCCGAATACATCTTTCGACCGATTTAGACTCATATACCCACAGATATTTTTCGCCCGATTTTCTGTCATAGGACCACAGAGGTCAAAGTTGTAATCCGATTTACGTGAAATTTTGCACAGGGACTACAATTAACATAGTAACTATGCATGTAATTGAAATCGGTTTAGATTTCGTTACAGCTTCCACATATATGTTTTTTCCGATTTAGGCAAAAATGGCCAAAATACCCACATTTTCCTTATAAAATCGCCACTGCTAAGTCGAAAACTTGTAAAAATGACTCAAATTTTCCTATTACTCTAATACACATCTATCGACCGACAAATCATAAATACGTTTTTGCGAGGTTGTCCTAAATTGGTTCATATTTAAATGTTTCCCATATTTTTTAGTAACATTGTGCTTCTCTAGAACTAAAATTTAAACCGGCTGATGTCCTGATTTAAATTTTAGTTCTAGAGATTTTGTAGAAGTACAACAAATTGTCTCCAAATCGGTTAAGATATAAATATTTGTATATGGGAATGTAAACCTTCATGAAGGAGTGGTGATGGTAACATAAATGTTGGTCTTCAAAGTGGTGAATGGTATAATATAGTCGGTCCCGCCCGACTTTAGACTTTACTTACTTGTTTTAACCCTAAATCAGTCATTTTCATACCCTCCACCATAGGATGGGGGTATATTGAATTTGTCATTCCATTTGCAACACATCGAAATATTTCTCTCAGATCTCATAATATTCCTCTCAGACCCCATAAATATATTCGCGGTCGTGGTGAAACTCAGCAAAAAAAAAATGTCTTCCCATCGACGTTGTTTATTTAACTACGCAGGAAGTTCTTTCAATTCAACTTTTACATCTCGCATTTTTCATATTTTTAAAATTATCTTTATACCCTTCACCACTACTGTGGTACAGGGTATAATAAGTTTGTGCATTTGTATGTAACGCCAAGAAGGAAAAGTCTGAGACCCATCGTTTAGTATACCGATCGTCTTAAAATTAAATTCTGAGTCGATTTAGCGATGTCCGTCTGTCTGTCTGTACGAGGGCAGTTCGGAAACTTATTAGCCTAGCACAAAAAGCGAGGTATAAACAGAAAAAAGTTAAGTGTTTTGGAAACTTTCATCTCTGTTATGAACACATGTTAAATTTTGTTTCGATCTGGTAACTCCTTCATATAGAAACAGGCGTTCAAAAAAGACGCATCCGCAATTTGTTTACAATGAAAAATTAGAAATGCGTGCTGTCATTAAATATTTACATAAAAAAGGTTTATCGAGACAAGAAATTCATAATGATATGGTGAATGTGTTAGGTGAAAGTGCTCCTTCATATGGAACAGTAAAAAATTGGGTTGCTGAATTTAAACGTGGTCGTACAAGCATTGAAGATGAACTACGTAGTGGACGTCCAAAAACTGCAACAACAACAGAAATTGTAGCCAAAGTGCACGATATGGTATTAAATGATCGACGAATAAAAGTGCGTGAATTTGCTAATATCATGGGCAACTCAAATGATCGAGTCCATTTAATTTTGCATCAAGAACTACAGATGAAAAGCTTTCTGCAAGATGGTTGCCGCATTTGTTAACAGTCGATCAAAAACTCATAAGAATGAACATTTCTCAAGCTTGTTTGGATCGTTTTAAGCGAAATAAAATGGATTTTAAGCGTCGTTTCATAACTGTTGATGAGACATGGATCCACCACTATACTCCAGAGACAAAAGAACAATCCAAACAATGGACTGAAGAAGTGCCCAACGAAGGCAACGGCAACGTTGCCATAATCTTACCAGCCGATTGAATTGTTTTTGCCTTCGTTGGGCACTTCTTCAGTCCATTGTTTGGATTGTTCTTTTGTCTCTGGAGTATAGTGGTGGATCCATGTCTCATCAACAGTTATGAAACGACGCTTAAAATCCATTTTATTTCGCTTAAAACGATCCAAACAAGCTTGAGAAATGTTCATTCTTATGAGTTTTTGATCGACTGTTAACAAATGCGGCAACCATCTTGCAGAAAGCTTTTCATCTGTAGTTCTTGATGCAAAATTAAATGGACTCGATCATTTGAGTTGCCCATGATATTAGCAAATTCACGCACTTTTATTCGTCGATCATTTAATACCATATCGTGCACTTTGGCTACAATTTCTGTTGTTGTTGCAGTTTTTGGACGTCCACTACGTAGTTCATCTTCAATGCTTGTACGACCACGTTTAAATTCAGCAACCCAATTTTTTACTGTTCCATATGAAGGAGCACTTTCACCTAACACATTCACCATATCATTATGAATTTCTTGTCTCGATAAACCTTTTTTATGTAAATATTTAATGACAGCACGCATTTCTAATTTTTCATTGTAAACAAATTGCGGATGCGTCTTTTTTGAACGCCTGTTTCTATATGAAGGAGTTACCAGATCGAAACAAAATTTAACATGTGTTCATAACAGAGATGAAAGTTTCCAAAACACTTAACTTTTTTCTGTTTATACCTCGCTTTTTGTGCTAGGCTAATAAGTTTCCGAACTGCCCTCGTACAGACAGACAGACGGACATCGCTAAATCGACTCAGAATTTAATTTTAAGACGATCGGTATACTAAACGATGGGTCTCAGACTTTTCCTTCTTGGCGTTACATACAAATGCACAAACTTATTATACCCTGTACCACAGTAGTGGTGAAGGGTATAAAGATAATTTTAAAAATATGAAAAATGCGAGATGTAAAAGTTGAATTGAAAGAACTTCCTGCGTAGTTAAATAAACAACGTCGATGGGAAGACATTTTTTTTTTGCTGAGTTTCACCACGACCGCGAATATATTTATGGGGTCTGAGAGGAATATTATGAGATCTGAGAGAAATATTTCGATGTGTTGCAAATGGAATGACAAATTCAATATACCCCCATCCTATGGTGGAGGGTATGAAAATGACTGATTTAGGGTTAAAACAAGTAAGTAAAGTCTAAAGTCGGGCGGGACCGACTATATTATACCATTCACCACTTTGAAGACCAACATTTATGTTACCATCACCACTCCTTCATGAAGGTTTACATTCCCATATACAAATATTTATATCTTAACCGATTTGGAGACAATTTGTTGTACTTCTACAAAATCTCTAGAACTAAAATTTAAATCAGGACATCAGCCGGTTTAAATTTTAGTTCTAGAGAAGCACAATGTTACTAAAAAATATGGGAAACATTTAAATATGAACCAATTTAGGACAACCTCGCAAAAACGTATTTATGATTTGTCGGTCGATAGATGTGTATTAGAGTAATAGGAAAATTTGAGTCATTTTTACAAGTTTTCGACTTAGCAGTGGCGATTTTATAAGGAAAATGTGGGTATTTTGGCCATTTTTGCCTAAATCGGAAAAAACATATATGTGGAAGCTGTAACGAAATCTAAACCGATTTCAATTACATGCATAGTTACTATGTTAATTGTAGTCCCTGTGCAAAATTTCACGTAAATCGGATTACAACTTTGACCTCTGTGGTCCTATGACAGAAAATCGGGCGAAAAATATCTGTGGGTATATGAGTCTAAATCGGTCGAAAGATGTATTCGGGAGCTAAATATATCTAAATCTGAACCGATTTAAACAAAATATAGCAACCGATTTTTTTCAAAATCAATAGCGATTGTCTTTGAGCCAAAGTAAAACTCTTTGCCAAATTTGAGGACGATCGGACTTAAACTGCGACCTGTACTTTGCACACAAAATTACGTATACAGACAGACAGACATCGCTAAATCGAGTCAAAATTTAATTGTAAGACGATCGGTATACTAAACTATGGGTCTCAGACTTTTCCTCCTAAGTTCGGCCAGGCCGAATCTTATGTACCCTCCACCATGGATTTTCTATAGAAATAAAATCTTGACAAAATTTTGTATAGTAATAAAATTTTGACAAAATTTTCTATAGTAATAACATTTTGAAAAAATTTCTTTAGTACTAAAATTTTGACAAAATTTTCTATAGTCATAAAATTTTGACATAAATTTTTAAAAAAATTTTCGTAGATTATTTTTGGCTATATATAACTATAAACCGAAATGGACCAATTTTGTCATGGTTGTTAGCGGCCATATACTAGCGCAATGTACCAAATTTCACCACGTACCAAATTTCAAGCGGGTCGGATTAATTTTGCTCCTCCAATAGCTCCGGAGGTCAAATTTGGGGATCGGGGTTATATATAATTAAGACCGGTATGGACCAATTACTGCATGGTTGTCAGAGACCCTATACTAACATCAGTACCAAATTTCAACCGAATTGGATGAATTTTGCTCATCCATGAGGCTCCGGAAGTCAAATCTGGGGATCGGTTTATATGAGGGCTATATATACTTATGGACCGATGTGAAGCAAAGTTTGCATGGTTTTTAGAGACCATATACTTACACCATGTACCAAATTTCAGCCGGATCGGATGAAATCCCAGTTAGGTCAACGCTTAATATTGTATTGGCAACCCTAAGTACTTTTCGCCTGTAATATCAAATTAAATTCCCTTCTCAAAATCTATTTCATGGTAAATTTGTATTTTAAATTAGAAAGATACAAAACTAAGTGGATATTGGATTTTCCAAAATTCAAATTTTCCATTTAATTTAAATTGGTTCTCAGTTCATATTCAAACGTCATATATTTTGCAAATTAAAATGGATGAAAAAAAAAACTAACTAACTATAGAAATGTGGTTTTGCGTTTGCCTTGAAAATATTTTTATTGTATTACGGCCATTTTCATGTAGCTCCGTTAGGCTTTAACTGCCAGTTAACAGAAAGTAAATTCAAAATATCTTCTCTCCGATTAACTTTAACTGAAAAATTTTCGGCAGTTAAGTTCCTAACTGGCATATGGAATATATATGCAAGATGGCAGCTATGCCCATAATACGGTTTAAAAGTTCGTTAGTTAACGGTGCACTAACGGAGCTTCATGAAAATGGGCGTTAATATAACAAATGTAAGCGCAGTGAAAAAGTTAGCATTTAAATCATTTGTAGTATTGTTTTGGTTTATGTCAAACTATTCCACAGGATTCAATATTAAATTGTTAGCGTATGTTTGATAGAAACTATTTTGTGATATACAAACTACGCAAATAGAAATATGTGTATAATAGGGATTCCTGAAAATGGATGCTGATAATTAAATTGAATTTTGAAAAAACAGTATAATCACTTATGTTTGCATATATCTCTTGTGCTGATGTTTTTTTTTATTCTTTTCACAACTATGTTTGCATTACCTGTGATCTGAGAAAATCATAAGCGAATTCTTTGCATTTGTAAAAAGACAGACTAATTTTTTTGACAGTCAAAAGTTCATCATTTTTATACCCACCACCATAGAATGGTGACGGGGGTATAATCAGTTTGTCATTCTGTTTGTAACACATCGACATATCGATTTCCGACAATATAAAGTATATATATTCCTGATCAGGGAGAAATTCTAAGACGATATAAGCATGTCCGTCTATCTGCCTGTCTGTTGTAATCACGCTACAGTCTTCAATAATAAAGCAATCGTTCTGAAATTTGGCACAGAATCGTCTTTTGTTTGCAGGCAGGTCAAGTTGGAAGATGGGCTATATCGGTCCAAGTTTTTATATAGTCCCCATATAAACCGACCTCCCGATTTGGGGTCTTGGGCTTATAAAAACTGTAGTTTTTATCCAATTTGCCTGAAATTGGAAGTCTAGAGGTATTTTAGGGCCGTCGAAAAGTGTACCGAAAATGGTGCCTATCGGTCCATGTTTTGGTATAGCCCCCCATATGGACCGATTTCCCGATTTTTCTTCGTGGGCGTCTAGAAAGTGTATTTTCTATCCGATTTGCCTGAAATTGAAAATCTAGAGGTATTCTAGAACCATAAAGAGGTGTGCCGAAAATGGGATGTATCGGTCAATGTTTTGATATAGCCCCCATATAGACCGATCTCCCGATTTTACTTCTTGTGCTTCTAGAATCCGTAGTTTTAATCCAATTTACCTGAAATTTGAAATCTAGAGGAACTCTAGGACCCTAAAGACGTGTGCCGAAAATGGTGAGTAGGGGTCCATGTTTTTATATAGCCACCATATAGACCCACATCCCGATTTTATTTCTTGGTCTTCTAGAATCCGCAGTTTTTACCCAATTTGCCTGAAATTAGAACTCTAGAGGTATTCTAGGACCTTAAGGAGGTGTGCCGAAAATGGTGATTATCGGACCATGTTTTGATATAGCCACCATATAGACCGATCTCCCGATTTTACTTCTTGGGCTTCTAGAATCCGTAATTTTTACCCAATTTGCCTCAAATCGGAAATCTAGAGGTATTCTAGGACCTTAAGGAGGTGTGCCGAAAATGGTGAGTATTGGACCATGGCTTGATATAGCCCCCATATAGACCGATCTCCTGATTTTACTTTTTGGGCTTCTAGAATCCGTAGTTTTTATCCACTTTGCCTGGAATTTGAAATCTAGAGGTATTCTAGGACCATAAAGACGTGTGTCGGAAATGGTGAGTACCGGTCCATGTTTTGATATAGCCCCCATGTAGACCGATCTCCCGATTTTACTTCTTGGGCTTCTAGAATCCGTTGTTTTTACCAAATTTGCCTGAAATTGGAAATCTTGAGGTATTCTAGGAAAATAAAGAGATGCGCCAAAAATGGTGATTATCGGACCATGTTTAGATATAGCCCCCATATAGACCGATCTCCAGATTTAGTTCTTGGGCTTCTAGAATCCGTAGTTTTTATCCAATTTGCCTGAAATTGGAAATCTAGAGGTATTCTAGGACCATAAAGGGGTGTGCCAAATATATTGAGTGTCGGTACAGTTTTTGATATAGCTCCCTTATAAACCGGCCCTCCGGATTATAAGGGATTATACAAACTAAATTTTATGACACGAAATTTACACACTAATAAGGACAAATTTCTTAGAAATAATGAAATTTTAATTAAAATAAAGCTTCTAATCTTTGTTTCAATAATATTGTTTATTAAATTTTGGAATTAAGAAAATATGTTTTTTTCTTTGAAGTATCTGTTATAATTTGGAGTTTTGGCATTTGGGTTGACGTGAATAGCTTTATTTACATAGTGCAAAAAGAGCATGAAAATTCGACAAATGAGATCGGTATCATAATTTTAATTTTATAGATCCTAGATGTGGCATCATTGGCTCCAAATCCTTAAAGGAATGCCAAAATCTTTGGATCTAAGTAAACTTTTTTTGAGTGCCGTTGGCGCACAGAGTTATTGGTTTCCGGAAAACCAACTGATTTTGGACGACCCTCTCGAAATTTGCCTTTCAGTGAACTACGATCTCGTTTGATTAACCAAAAATTGAATAGATGCACTGTTGTTGAGTTAATACACGTTGAAAGTTGTTAAAAATATTAGGTAGACCGGTATGAATTGCGCGATTTTTTCATTTGGCACCCATTTTCCACACTTTTGGATCTTTCCCATAACTTTTATACCTCCAAAAATTGTTTATTGTGCAACATTTACCATTGCTGTCATTTTCCATCCAATATCGTTTGCAATTCGGCGTCTTCAAATTTTTTTGGTGGTCTTCCACGTTCTTCATTTCTCACATCAAAATCATTATTTCTGAACCGTTGAAACCTTTCTTTTGCATGTGGCTTCTGATAGAGCATGATCACCATATGCCTCTACATATGCCTCGATGCGACTCTGCAACACTTGAAATGAAAACAAAAAGTTAATGCTTTCCGCAAATCATAACATTCTGGTACAAAATTCGACATTTTATACCATAATTTCGATCAAATTCTGTGTGTGATGAGGTCCCGGTGGACCTTTTTGATTTTTCAAAAATGTTATTTGAACTTATTAACAAGTATATACGGCCGTAAGTTCGGCCAGGCCGAAGCTTATGTACCCTCCACCATGGATTGCGTAGAAACTTCTACTGAAGACTGTCATCCACAATCAAATTACTTGGGTTGCGGTAACACTTGCCGAAGGCAAGGTAACTCAAAACTTCCTAACACCATAATATATACCACATAGTCCATACGTGGTATATATTAAACTAAAACAAGTATATACGGCCGTAAGTTCGGCCAGGCCGAAGCTTATGTACCCTCCATCATGGATTGCGTAGAAACTTCATCTAAACACTGCCATCCACAATCGAATTACTTAAGTTGCGGTAACGCTTGCCGATGGCAAGGTATCTTAAAATCTCCTAACACCATCTTCTAAATTGTATGTAAGTCCATAGGTGGTATATATTAAATCAAAAAAGATCGATCCAATACGTATATAATTTAGTTTGACAAAGTAGACATAAAATTTTGACAAAATTTTCTACAGAAATAAAATTTTAACAAAATTTTCTATAGAAATAAAATTTTCACAAAATTTTCTATAGAAATAAAAATTTCTACAGAAATAAAATTTTAACAAAATTTTCTATAGAAATAAACTTTTGACAAAATTTTCTATAGAAGTAAAATCTTCGTAGATTATTTTTGGCTCGAGTGGCAACCATGATTATGAACCGAATAAAATTTGAACAAAATTTTCTATAGAAAAAAAATTTTGACAAAATTTTCTATAGAAATAAAATTTTGACATTGATGAAAATTTTATTATGAACCGAATAAAATTCTAACAAAATTTTCTCTAGAAATAAAATTTTGACAAAATTTTCTATAGAAATAAAATTGTGACAAAATTTTCTATAGAAATAAAATTTTGGTAGATTATTTTTGGATCTAGTGGCAACCATGATTATGAACCGATATGGACCAATTTTTGTGTGATTGGACCAATTTTGGTATGGTTGTTAGCGACCGGATCGGATGAATTTTTTTCCTCCAAGAGGTTCCGGAGGTCAAATCTGGAGAACGTTTTATATGGGGGCTATATATAATTATGGACCGATATGGACCAATTCTGGCACGGTTGTTAAAGATCATATACTAACACCATGTTCCAAATTACAACCGGATTGGATGAAATTTGCTTCTCTTGGAGACTTCGCAAGCCAAATCTGGGGATCGGTTTATATGGGGGCTATATATAATTATTGACCGATGCGGACCAAGTTTTGCATGGTTGTTAGAGACCATATACCAACATCATGTACCAAATTTCAGCCGGATCGGATAAAATTTTCTTCTCTTTGAGGCTCCGCAAGCTAAATCTGGGGATCGGTTTATTTGGGGGCTATATATAATTATGGACCGATGTGGACCAATTTTTGCACGGTTGTTAGAGACCATATACTAACACCATGTACCAAATTTCAGCCGGATCGGATGAAATTTGCTTCTCTTTTAGGCTCCGCAAGCCAAATCTGGGGATCGGTTTATATGGGGGCTATATATAATTATGGACCGATGTGGACCAACTTTTGCATGGTTGTTAGAGACCATATACCAACACCATGTACCAAATTTCAGCCGGATCGGATGAAATATGCTTCTCTTTAGGTTAGGTTATGTGGCAGCCCGATGTATCAAGCTCGCTTAGACTATTCAGTCCATTGTGATACCACAGTGGTGAACTTCTCTCTTATCACTGAGTGCTGCCCGATTCCATGTTAAGCTCAATGACAAGGGACCTCCTTTTTATAGCCGAGTCCGAACGGCGTTCCACATTCCAGTGAAACCACTTAGAGAAGCTTTGAAACCCTCAGAAATGTCACCAGCATTACTGAGGTGGGATAATCCACCGCTGAAAAACTTTTTGGTGTTCGGTCGTAGCAGGAATCGAACCCACGACCTTGTGTATGCAAGGCGGGCATGCTAACCATTGCACCACGGTGGCTCCCGTGGTGCAATGGTTCTCTTTGAGGCTCCGCAAGCCAAATCTGGGGATCGGTTTATATGGGGGCTATATATAATTATTGACCGATGCGGACCAAGTTTTGCATGGTTGTTAGAGACCATATACCAACATCATGTACCAAATTTCAGCCGGATCGGATAAAATTTTCTTCTCTTTGAGGCTCCGCAAGCTAAATCTGGGGATCGGTTTATATGGGGGCTATATATAATTATGGACCGATGTGGACCAATTTTTGCACGGTTGTTAGAGACCATATACTAACACCATGTACCAAATTTCAGCTGGATCGGATGAAATTTGCTTCTCTTTTAGGCTCCGCAAGCCAAATCTGGGGATCGGTTTATATGGGGGCTATATATAATTATTGACCGATGTGGACCAACTTTTGCATGGTTGTTAGAGACCATATACCAACGCCATGTACCAAATTTCAGCCGGATCGGATGAAATATGCTTCTGTAAGAGGCTCCACAAGCCAAATCTGAGGGTCCCTTAGTCCATAGGTTAGGTTCTGTTCAGTTCATTGTGATACCTCAGTGGTTAACTTCTCTCTTAACATTGAGTGCTGCCCGATTCTATGTTCAGCTCACCGACAAGCGTTCAACATTGCGGTGAAAACACTCAGAGAAGCATTGAAACTCTCAGAAATTTTACCAGCATTACTGATAGGGGACAATTCACCGCTAAAAAACTTTTCTGCGTTTGGTCGATACTGAGATTGAAATAATGACCCTTTGTATGCAAAGCGGACATGCGAACTATTCCACCATGGCGGATCAAGGGCTAGTTCGGCTGAGGATATTATTCTGGGTCGATCGGTATATAATTTATGGGTTCTAAACTTAACATTTCTGGTAGGCACATTGTATTGACTATCTGCAAAATATCAAAAAATTGATTAACCAAATTGTGTCGCTTTCTGAAATAAAGCTAACATTTTCACAACTCTGAATAAATTGAATTTGTCATGTTTCAACCTAATGTAAGAAAATAACATTTGAAAATTTCACTTTTTTTTTTTAAGTTTGTTCATAAAATGAAACCAATGCATATTTCATAAAAGTTTAACAATTCATCTTGTGATTTATGTTGGAAATATTTAAATACCCTTGTCTTTTTCACATGAACGGAATAATTGCTTGAGCTGATCCTACATACAAATATTACAAAAAATTCTTTTAATTTCAAGGATATGGAAATAAAATATTTAGCAATATGTATATAATTCACTACAAGTTTTATATGTAATATGTTTGTCATTCCGTTTGTAACATATGTGTGATATAGTCGTCTGTTTAGAAAATAAAATCCATAGATTTGCATTCTAAATTTGAAATTAGTTAATTTGATATATTCTTGATCGCGGAGAAATTCTATGAGGTCCGATCTAACAGCCTGCAATTTGGCATAGATTCTTTTTTTCTGCAAGCAGGTCAAGTTCGAAGATGTGCTATATCGGTCCTTGGTATTGATATAACTCCCATATAAACCGACCCCCCCGATTTGGGTGAAATCTGAAGAAAGTTATTATAGGTCCACACATAATTGTGCTGAATATGGTGTGAATCGTCAATGTTTTGGTATAGCCCACATAGAGACCGATCTCCCGATCTTTTAGGCCCATAAATAAGTGTGCCGTTATGTTTGCTATCATGATATCCACCTGAAATTCTATATATTTTGATGTAACCCTCGAAGGCGAAGAGTTATCAAAGCAAACTATTACATACAAATTAATATTCTTTTTGAGTTCAATCACGAAATTAATTGATCCAATTATTTTTTAATTGAAATGCTTTCAATCACCGAAACCATTTGTTGAAAGTCAATTTAAATATTTAATTAATATTATTAATAGTTATACCCTCCACCATAGGATGGGGGGTATATTATCCTTGTCATTCCGTTTGTAACACATCGATATATTGCTCTATATTCTGGGTCGTGGTGAAATTCTGAGTCGATCGGAGTATGTCCGTCCGTCCGTCCGTCTCTTGAAATCACGCTAACTTCCGAACGAAACAAGCTATCGACTTGAAACTTGGCACAAGTAGTTGTTATCGATATAGGTCGGACGGTATTGAAAATGGGCCATATCGGTCCACTTCTACGTATAGCCCCCATACAAACGGACCCCCAAATTTGGCTTGCGATTGCCCTAAGAGAAGCAAATTTCATCCGATCTGAAATTTCGTACATGGTGTTAGTATATGGCTTCTAACAACCATGCAAAAATTGGTCCATATCGGTCCACTTTTACGTATAGCCCCCATATAAACGGACCCCCAAATTTGGCTTGCGATTGCTCTAAGAGAAGCAAATTTCATCCGATCCGGCTGAAATTTGGTACATGGTGTTAGTATATGGTCTCTAACAACCATGCAAAAATTGGTCTACATCGGTCCATAATTATATATAGCCCCCATATAAACCGATTCCCCGATTTGGTTTGCGGAGCCTCTAAGAGAAGCAAATTTCATCCGATCCGGCTGAAAATTGGTACATGATGTTGGTATATGTTCTCTAATGACCATGCAAAAATTGGTCCACATCGGTCCATAATTATATATAGCCCCCATATAAACCGATCCCCAGATTTGACCTCCGGAACCTCTTGGAGGAGGGGGTTATTAAAGATTTACACACCCTCACAAAAAATCGCTTCTGTAACATATACTCCCAAACATATTTTGCTTCAAGCATATATGTTTTTGGGTATTGCCCAAACATTTATATGTTTGATCTCTTCCAATATATAATATGTTTGAAAGCATATTGGTCTAAACAATATATGTTTGGGTAGTCTAAGTTCCAAACATTTTGTATTTTTGCATCCAAATTCAATAATGTTGTCTTCCAAAAAACAATATGTTATTATGTGCACATATAATATGTTTGGAAGCATTTTGCACCCAAAAATATTATATGCTTAAAAAAATTCTCCCAAACAATATTGTGCTCAAAATTTTATTTATTTATTTATATATTTACAATCATAATGAATTATGAAAATAAACAGGTAATATAGGTGCTAACAACATAGTTTTTCGACCTGAATGCTCAAAATTTTGTTTCTGCCCAATTGTATATTCCCCCACATCTTTCTCACTTCCACGAGATTTTTTAGTTCTTAGCACCTTTTTCTGTAATACAAACATTGTAGAAGAAATTATTCAATTGTATGATTTTTTTTTATTTTAATTTTACCTTTTGCTGGACGGGGATTCGAACAGCGGACCACACAGTTTGTAAGGATCAAAGAAGTAGCTGATCAATTGCCCAAGGAAAAATAAAAAAATAAAATGTTAATTTTGTAATAACAAGCAACAACCAGCAACTTAATTCAATATCGCTCCAGGTTAAATAGCGCTCCAAGCTACTAAACACATATATGTTTATAGGCTATTTCTAAATTAATATATGTTTGCATCCAAGCATATTATATTTACAAACATTTTATGTCCCAAACATAATATGTTCTAACATATTAACATATATGTCCCAAACATGTTATGCTAGTTTATGAACATTATATGCTTGCACTCAAAAATATTGTGTTTAAAAATTTGTGTTCCAAACATATAATGTTTATAGCCAAACATATGAAAAACAGTCTTTTTCATCCGTGTAGGTACCAAAAGTTACATCCAATTTGCATGACATCGGAGATCAAAATCTATTTTAGGTTCAAAAAATTGTGTGTCGAATATAGTGTGTATCGGTCCATATTTTTGTATATCCCCTTTTAGGTCGATCTTTCCATCGGAATTCTTGGGCTTCTGTACATGGCATTTTTTATCCGATTTGCCAGAAATTTGAAATCTAGACATATGTCGAATTTAGTTTATATCCATATTTTTGTATAACCTTTATATAGACGCATTTCACGATTTCAATTCTTGGAAATGTAGATTTGGCAAATTTTAGCCGATTTAGTTAAAAATCGGTAAGTGTTTGATATGGTCACCATATACACCGGTCTGCCTATATAACATCCAGTGGTAAAAGTTAGACATTTTACAAGGGGATAAAATTATTAAGAATTTAGATTTAAAGCATATGAAATTCGTTATTTCAACTGATTTTTTTTCCACTTTAAGACTCAAACAAAAATGGATGTTATTCATCCAGAATCTGATGTAGTCTCCATATGTAGAAACTCTAAATATAACTTCGGGAAACGAACAATTTGAACCAATTTTTCTCAAGGGAGTATATTTCTTAATTAATTTCTATATAATATCAAATAAATCGCCAAGTTGGTTTTACAAGAAAAATTATATTTGATCCTGGATGAACTTGCAACGGCATATACTTGTTTATTTTGCTTTAAAGAAAATACATTACGAAAAAAGGATATTAGTATCGAATTTTTGTGACACAAATTTAAATAAAACAGGTATATCTATAGCCGTACAAAACAGTAATCATGTAATGTTGTTTATGATAGTGAATGCAAAAGTTCGGAGAATTTGTTTCTTTTCTCTGAAAAAACAAAAAAAAAAACATTTTGCAATTTTTTAAATAAAAACAAGTATATACGGTCGTAAGTTCGGCCAGGCCGAATCTTATGTACCCTCCACCATGGATTGCGAGGAAACTTCTACGAAAGACTGTCATCCACAATCGAAATACTTGGGTTGTGGTATCTTAAAACTTCTTAACATCGTTTTATAAATTGTGAGTTAGTCCATACGTGGTATATAATAGACAAAAAAGTTATGTATAGGTAAGTCTACAAATAATTACGAATCGATAAGGACTTTTTGCACGATACGTAGAGAGCCAGAATTGAAATATGGGGGTCACTTATATGGGGGCTATATACAATTATGAACTTGATATGGACCAATTTTTGTGTGATTGGAACGACCATATACTAGCACAATGTACCAAATTTCAACTCACTCGGATAAAATTTGCTCCTCCAAGAGGCTCCAAAACCAAATCTCGGGATCGGTTTATATGGGGCTAAATGTGATTATGGACTGATATGGACCACTTTTGGCATGGTTGTTAAATATCATATACGACCACCACGTACCAAATTTCAAGTATATCGGACCTTTCAAGTATATTTGACCTCCGGTGCCAAAAGGCACCGGAGGTCAAATCTGTGGATCGGTTTATATGGGAGCTATATATAATTATGGGCTGATAGGAACCAATTCCTGCATGGTTGTTGGATACCATATACTAACATCGTGTACTAAATTTCAACCGAATGGGAAGAATTTTGCTCTTCCAAGGGGCTCTGGAGGTCAAATCTGGGGAACAGTTTATATGGGGCCTATATATAATTATTGACCGATTTCGACCAATTTTTGCATGGGAGTTTGAGGCCATATATTAACACAACGTACCAAATTTCAACTGAATCAGATGAATTTTGGTCTTCCAACAGGCTCCGGAGGTCAAATTTGGTGATCGGTTTATATGGGGGCTATATATAATTATGGACCGATGTGGACCAATTTTTGCATGGTTGTTAGAGACCATATACTAACACCATGTACCAAATTTCAGCCGGATCGGATGAAATTTGCTTCTCTTAGAGGCATCGCAAGCCAATTCGGGGGATCGGTTTATATGGGGGCTATATATATTTATGGACCGATGTGGACCAATTTTTGCATGGATGTTAGAGGCCATATACTAACACAATGTACCAAATTTCAGCCGGATCAGATGAAATTTGCTTCTCTTAGAGGCCTCGCAAGCCAAATCGGGGGATCGGTTTATATGGGGGCTATATATAATTATGGACCGATGTGGACCAATTTTTGCATGGTTGTTAGAGGCCATATACTAACACCATGTACCAAAGTTCAGCCGGATCGGTTGAAATTTGCTTCTCTTAGAGGCCTCGCAAACAAAATCGGGGGATCGGTTTACATGGGGGCTATATATAATTATGGACCGATGTGGACCAATTTTTGCATGGTTGTTAGAGACCATATACGAACACCATGTACCAAATTTCAGCCGGATCGGATGAAATTTGCTTCTCTTAGAGGCCTCGCAAGCCAAATTTGGGGGTCCGTTTATATGGGGGCTATACGTAAAAGTGGACCGATATGGCCCATTTGCAATACCATCCGACCTACATCAATAACAACTACTTGTGCCAAGTTTCAAGTCGATAGCTTGTTTCGTTCGGAAGTTAGCGTGATTTCAACAGACGGACGGACGGACATGCTCAGATCGACTCAGAATTTCACCACGACCCAGAATATATATACTTTATGGGGTCTTAGAGCAATGTTTCGATGTGTTACAAACGGAATGACAAAGTTAATATACCCCCCATCCTATGGTGGAGGGTATAAAAATATAAATAAAAAACTTCTTATAAGCAAACAATACCTGTCATAATTAATTTGCTAAAGAAACAATTATACCAGCAGTCACAGAGCTTCTGTGTTCTTCATATGTGCTAAGAGAAGCAATTTAATTTTTTTTTAATATTTACCTTTTTGTGATGCAAAAAAAAACGCCAATGTTGTTGATGCTGGTGTTTATGGCTGTTTTCGAGGCTTTCCCTGGGGATATAGGAAAAAATCAAACAGTTTAAATAAACCCGAAAAACCCTTGGTAAATATGTCCATGTCTACTATGTAAATGAAGGTAGATGGACTGCAACAGACTGACATAACAGTGGACGGACATGCCGTTATAAATATGCATAAATGCACCCACCCATATGCAAATAGACTGACAGTTGCACTTCCGCTTCCTATAGTCCAGACATTGCCTATATTACAGAGTGTTGGTAACAGTGATTCCAACGATTTATCATAGTGATTTATTTAAAACAAATGAAAATGTTACAAATATCATTAATTGTCAATTGAAAAGTTGTGGAAAAAGTGAACTAAAATCAATTATTCCCACCAAAAAAACTTCAGCAGTAAAATTTTAGTTGCGCCTTTTGGTATACAAAAAAGTAGGCAGTGCATCCACACTGCATGAATCGGTGGCAATAACGTAAACGAGTAATCAAACTAATTTATGATCATTCGTTTACGTTATTGCAACTAGAGGTGTGCGCTTGGCACGAAATTGTCGTGACACTCGTGATTCACGCGTATTGCAACCAATTCATGCAGTATAGATGCATGAAAGGTAGTGCTGTTTTCCTTCACGCCAACAATACTACACTCACGATAATATATCACTTCTGAGCTATATTTCTATTAAAATGAGCAATTATATCAGCGCTATGTAAAAGCTGCTTTAAATCGGGACATCCCCCACAAAAATCAGCGTTGATTCGGTTGTTTTGTAAGCAGTTGGTACTACCTCTCACCCTGCTGAAGTAGTGTTCCCTTTTTTGCTGGGTTGTTCATTATTGCACAATGCACATAACATAACAGGTTGGCTGATAAGTCCCCGGTCTAACAAAGAAAAACACATTTTTTGTCAAAATTCTTTTTTATTATTCAACATAGTTCCCTTCAAGAGCGATACAACGATTATAACGACCTTCCAATTTTTTGATACCATTTTGGTAGTACTCCTTCGGTTTTGCCTCAAACTAGGCCTCAGTTTCGGCGATCACCTCTTCATTGCAGCCAAATTTTTACCCTGCGAGCATCCTTTTGATGTCTGAGAACAAGAAAAAGTCGCTGGGCCCAGATCTGGAGAATACGGTGGGTGGGGAAGCAATTCGAAGCCCAATTCATGAATTTTTGCCATCGTTCTCAATGACTTGTGGCACGGTGCGTTGCCTTGGTGGAACAACAGTTTTTTCTTCTTCATATAGGGCCGTTTTGCCGCGATTTCGACCTTCAAACGCCCCTATTGATGGTTTTTCCCTTCTCAAGATAATCGATAAAAATTATTCCATGCGCATCCCAAAAAACAGAGGCCATTACTTTGCCAGCGGACTTTTGAGTCTTTCCACGCTTCGCAGACGGTTCACCGGTCGCGGTCTACTCAGCCGACTGTCGATTGGACTCAGGAGTGTAGTGATGGAGCCATGTTTCATCCATTGTCACATATCGACGGATAAAGTCGGGTGTATTACGAGTTAACAGCTGCAAACACCGCTCAGAATCATCAACACGTTGTTGTTGTTTTTGGTTAAATGTGAACTCGCACGGCACCCATTTTGCACAGAGCTTACGCATATCCAAATATTGATGAATGATATGACCAACACATTCCTTTGATATCTTTAAGGTCTCTGCTATCTCGATCAACTTCATTTTACGGTCATTCAAAATCATTTTGTGGATTTTTTTATGTTTTCGTCGGTAACCACCTCTTTTGGGCGTTCACCGTCCTCCGTGCTCATTTCACCACGCTTGAATTTTGCATACCAATCAATTATTGTTGATTTCCCTGGGGCAGAGTCCGGAAACTCATTATCAAGCCAAGTTTTTGCTTCCACCGTATTTTTTCCCTTCAGAAAACAGTATTTTATCAAAACACGAAATTCCTTTTTTTCCATTTTTTAACAATAATAAAAGTTGCTTCACAAAAGACGCTCTATCTCACAAACTAATTGACTTACAGACGTCAAATTTTGACACGGATCATTTCAAGGTTGGTACTATATAAAAATAATATGCATTTAATACTAGCGACGCCATCTATGTGTAAGACCGGGGACTTATCAGCCAACCTGTTATGTAAGCATTGAGATCATTATGTTGGTCTATATGAAATATAAAATCGTTATAAATTGCCTACATGGGGTATATTCAACCCCAGACAGAATATACGTAAATATTGGTGCACCATGGTTGTTAGAGGGCACACAGAAAAAAATTCACAACAATTTTTCTAATTAAAGTCTTAATTGTTTCTTAAAAAATATTCAATAAAATTTAATTGATTAAAAAATTTTTTTAATTGAAACAAAAATCAATCACAAAAATAATGGTAACAATTAATATTTTAATTGGATTTTAATGGACTTTTAATTAGTTTTTAATTTGTGATTGAATACATTTCAATTAAAAAATTAATTGGATCATTTAATTTCGTGATTGAACCAGAAAAAAATTTTTTGTGTGCATACACTAAAATCGCTTACCAAATTTCACGGGATCGTACGAAATTTACTTTTCTACGAAGTTCCCAAGGTCGAATCTGGGGATCGGTTTGTATTATATAATTTAGAATTTAGGTCGGAAACACAAGAAATGTTTCTGTCGTTTTTCCTAAACGAAATTAAAAGACTCTCTCAAGAAATAAAACAATTAATTTTCTTGTAAATCTAAAATCTTATGTTACAAATTCCAAAAATAACTTCGGAAACCATATAAATCGATTGCTTTGAGAGAGGTGTATTTTCCCTCAAAATCACTTAAAATGCTAATTCTAAATTTATGGCCTCAAATGTCCATAATAAAATGCCTATGTATCTACAATTTTCTGTAGAAAATACTAAATGGACTTGTATCATTTGTTATCTGCAGCAAATGTCGTGGTGTTCTATATGTGCCATATATGGCAATCAATTACGATAATATATTATTGTATGCGTTCAACGCTGGTGGGTATAAAGATTCGGTCCGGCCGAAGTTATGGCCGTATATACTTGTTATAGTTTTCTGCCTAATGTCATCTTCCTTTATATCTTTCTCAATTCCACGTGATTTATTTATTTCTCAGCACTATTATCTGTTATATAAACAATGTAGAAGAAATTATTCGATTTTTAAAAATTTTCATTCATTTCAATTTTTCTTCAACCAGAATATGAGTAAATTTTTAATTTATTTGCAGAAACTTACGAATATGTCTGTACGTATGTCTTAATCCGATAAAAGACGACGAAACATGCACATGTGGCGCTGTGGGTTGACCAGCGCTAAATACAACCAAATTGGAGTTAGAGACACAAATAGTGCAGAAGCCAGAAAATTATGCAGCAGAGAATATCACTGAAGCAACTGGTTTGGCAAGGTTTGAAATCGCCAATCGATATCGAACGCAAAATGGCACTGGATGGTGGAAACAACAGGCAAATAGTCTCTTTTTATACCCTCCACCAGGGGGGGGGGGTTATATTAACTTTGTCATTCCGTTTGTAACACATGGAAATATTGCCCTAAGACCCTGGGTCGTGGTGAAATTGTGAGTCAATCTAAGCATATCCGTCCGTCCGTCTGTTGAAATCACGCTAACTTCCGAACGAAACAAGCTATCGACTTGAAACTTGGCACAAGTAGTTCTTATCGAAAATGGACCATATCGGACCACTTTTACATATGGGCTATACGCTATATGGGCCATATAAACCGACGCTCAGATTTGGCTTGCGGATCCTCTTGGAGGAGCAAAATTCATCCGATCCGGTTGAAATTTGGTACATGGTCTTAGTATATGGTCTCTCACAACCATGCAAAAATCGGTCCATAATTATATATAGCCTCCATATAAACCGATCCCCCGATTTGGCTTGCGGAGCCTCTAAGAGGAGCCACCATGGTGCAATGGTTAGCATGCCCGCCTTGCATACACAAGGTCGTGGGTTCGATTCCTGCTTCGACCGAACACCGAAAAAGTTTTTCAGCGGTGGATTATCCCACCTCAGTAATGCTGGTGACATTTCTGAGGGTTTCAAAGCTTCTCTATGTGGTTTCACTGCAATGTGGAACGCCGTTCGGACTCGGCTATAAAAAGGAGGTACCTTGCCATTGAGTTTAACATGGAATCGGGCAGCACTTAGTGATAAGAGAGGTCCATAATTATATATAGCCCCCATATAAACCGATCCCCAGATTTGACCTCCGAAGCCCCTTGGAAGAGCAAAATTCACCCGATCCGGTTGAAATTTGGTACGTGGTGTTAGTATATGGTCTCTAACAACCATGCAAAAATTGGTCCAAACCGGCCTTAATTATATATAACCCCCATATAAACCGATCCCTAGATTTGACCTCCGGAACTATTGGAGGAGCAAAATTAGTCCGACCCGGTTGGAATTTGGTACGTGGTGAAATTTGGTATATTGCGCTAGTATATGGCCGCTAACAACCATTCAAAAATTGGTCTATATCGGTCTATAGTTATATATAGCGGACCCCCAAAAATAATCTACCAAAATTTTATTTCTATAGAAAATTTTGTCAAAATTTTTTTACTATAGAAAATTTTGTCAAAAGTTTATTACTATACCCGTTTTGTAGGTTGTTGAAACTTCCTTTGGCCTATTTTAAAATTGCTGCATTGTTGTTGTTGGGTGTAATTGGAATTCGGTTGTTGCTATTCTTTTGGGTACAAAAACTAATAATTTAGCTCATATTTAAGTGGGAAGAATTCCCCCTTCCTTCATTGGATTTTATTTCTATAGAAAATTTCATCAAAATTTTATTTCTATAGAAAACTAGCGTAACCAGGCCCGCTTCGCTGCGCCTTCCGAAGCGTATTTGTAGGAACATTTTGCGTTAACTTAGTCAACCATATTCTTCGTGCTGAAAACAAATTCGAAAAGCTTTGAATTCTTTCAAACAAATCGGACTACTTGCTCTTTCGTTTATAGGTACAAATACGGCGGATATGCATATGTAAAACGGTTCGTCTTAAAAAATGTTCTGTATTCAAGTAGTTGGACAAACTTCTACATTTCTTGTGAATTTTAAGTGTGGTTTGTCAATGAAAGGTATCCTTCTCCTCAACATATCTGAAAATTAAGCACTATATAATAATAACATACAAAGAATTACTGTTTCCCATCTAATAAATCGGAAAAAGCAAAAGTAGTAAACAATTTTACCACATTAACATTAAATTTTAGAAAATGATGCACCCTCTGTCAATTTCATGTAAATTTAAGTTATTTACTAAAAAGAAGTCTGGCAGAAGCCTGTGCAAAAATCATAAAATTCCCATTTACGGACAACGCTCTACTTTCAATTTAAGAAAAAACGGACAAAAGGGAACCCTCTCCCCACCTTCGCTCCACTCTGACCTGACTATCACGTACAATATATTAACATAATTTCATAACTACTCAATGGTCCCTATAAATTCAATCGAAGTAAATCGACAAAGTTTATTTCAATTTTCCCCTTCCCCAATCAGATATCGAAAAATCATATACTAATTTAAAAATCATGTATAAATTTAATCACCTCCTCCCACATGCCCTGTAAATTTCAAGTAGATCGGAGATGTTTAAATTTTGCTTATTGTTTTAAAGGGACGTCACTTTCCCCGATACAATATCGACAAACACCGTAGTGAATAGCACCCCTAACCTTCCCTGAAAATTCTTGAAACTTTCCTTCGTTCATAACCTTCCGCCACTGTCTTTGCCAATTTCAAGAAAACTTAAGAATTTTTGTTTTTTTTTCAGTTTTTGAGGAGGACCTACTCCCCGACCAAATATCGAAAAGTGATGTAGCGTATCTTTTGTAAACGTCCCAGAAAATATCAAGCAAATTATAAGCCTAAAGGGGCGGCCTCTCTTCCGTCCAAATATTACAAAATCAGGTATCAACTATTAATATCGTAACCTCTCCCCAGTCCTCTGTAAATTTCAAGTAACACGGTAAAGTTCAATTGTTTCTCTGTATGTAGTTACTTAAGAGAAGCGGATGTCTCCCTATGTCCTTTTATTTTTATTAAAAAATTAGGAACCTAATATAAATATCATAACCCCACTAATTTTTCCGTAAAATTTCAGTCGGGGGAGTTTAGTTTTGTTTTCACTGTACTTTAAAACAAAAGTCGGGCAAAGGGGTGGTCCCGTTCCCCGACCAAATATCGAAAAATAATGTAGCGGATTTTTGTCTAGATGCCAAACCCCAACATTCAATGAAAATTTCAAGCAAATCGAATAATTTTGTTCCAAGTTTAAAAAAGTAGGGCAAGGGGGAGGTCCCCGTCCCCGTCCACATATGAAACCATCAGGTACCCCATATTAATTCCATAACCTCACCACATGTTCTCTGTAAATCTCAGATAATTTAGAGAATTTTAGTTTTTTCACTGTACTTAAAAAAAAGTCGAACAAAGGGGAGGCCCCCCTCCGCCACCAAATATCGAAATAAAAAGTAGCGGATCTTTGTCTAGATACCAAACCCAACCTTCAATGAAAATTTCAAGCAAATCGGTCAACTTTGGTCCAATTTTCAAAAAGTCCGACAAAGGGGAGGTCCCCCTCCACGACCAGGTGTCAAAAAATGAGGTACCCTATTTTTACCACATGAACGCCCCCTACGATCTCTGAAAGTATCAAGTAAATCGGTTCAGCCGTTTCGGAGCCAACTCGGAACATACAAACAAACAAACAAACAAATAAACAAACATAGATTGAATTTTATATATATAGATTTCATCAAAATTTTATTGCTATAGAAAAATTTTGTCAAAATTTTATTTTTATAGAACATTTTGTCAAAATTTTATTTCTATAGAAAATTTTGTCAAAATTTTATTTTTATACAAAATTTTGTCAAAATTCTATTTCTATAGAAAATTTTGTTAAAATTTTATTTCTATACAAAATTTTGTCAAAATTTTATTTCTATAGAAAATTTTGTAAAACTGAATTATTTACGTATTTAATCGGTCTTTTTTGTTTAATACGAGTATATACCCCGTATGGACTAACTTAAATTTGAGAAGACGGTGTTAAGAAGTTTTAAGATAACTTGCCATCGGCAAGTGATACCCATGGTGGAGGGTACATAAGATTCGGCCTGGCCGAACTTACGGCCGTATATACTTGTTTTTGTCTAATATATACCACATATGGACTAACTTACAATTTAGAGGACTATGTTAAGAAGTTTTAAGATGGCAAGGTCACCGGCAAGTATTACCACAACCCAAGTATGTAATTGAATTGTAGATGACAGTCTTTAGTAGAAGTTTCTACTCAATCCATGGTGGAAGGTACACTCAAAAAAAAGTTTACTTGGAACCAAAGATTTTGACCTTCCTTTAAGGATTTTGGTATTGATTCCGAGCCAAAGATGCGGGTTCTAAGGAAATTTTTTCGCGACCTATCTGGCTTTAAGTCTAGGATTTATAAAATTAAAATTAGGATACATATCTCATTTATCGAATTTTCATTCTATTTTTCCGCTATATTAATAAAGCTATTCACGTACAAACAAATCAAAAAAAACACTTTAAACCAAAGATGCAAAATCCTTGAAATAAATCTTAGCCTATATGTGAAGCGTTTTTATTTTAAATCTAAAGATTCAATTTTACAGTTAATTTAAGGACGATTTTTTTAAATCAAAAATATGTTTCTTTACATAAAGGAATATTTGCCTTAGTTTAAAGACCTGCAACTTTAACGAAGGGACGCAAATTTTCAAAATGTGTGTCCTAAATTTAATGAAAAAATTCGAAGCAAAAATTATAAACGTTAGTTTAATTAAAATTACATTATTTTAAATAAATTTGTCCTTAATAGTGTGTAAATTGCGCATCCGAAAATATTTTTTTCAGTGTACATAAGATTCGGCCTGGACGAACTTACGGCCCCTATATACTTGTTTTTATTAACTTTATATTCACTGAGTGAAATGCTGTGGCGGTCGCCGTAACAATGTGCCAAATTATAATTTTTGGCTCGTGAAATATGATTCTGCAGCCATGTTTCTTCTATGAACGCTTACACTACACAATCTGAGATCAATCAAATCAATGAGTTAAAATCATATTGACAAAATTAACATACCACCTACTTATGGTGGACAGTGCAACCAATAAAGTCTTGAGGCACTCCTTATAGGTTTTGCATATTTTGGTCGTAACACAATTTGTTACATGTTCGTCACCTTCTGTGAACGAACAATAGAATTAATAATTTTTATTATATATCATAAACTATTTTGATATTATGTTTTTGTTTAAAACATTTCGGTTGCCCTTGTAATGTCTTTCGTTTGCTTCCTCAAAATGTGACGACTATCTAACCATATTGGTATCAAATAAAATTAGTTCAATGTGCGCATGCGCATTGTCGAAAACTACGATTAGTGTTGAATAAGCCCACGCACAATGCTATTATGCGAATATCATCTTCTCCATCAAAATTAAGAGATTTTTTTTTGGTTTTATGACATTTTGTCATTGATACATATGCGACAAAATGAACATATTGGGAATATTTTTAATTTTTTTATTAGCACTAGATCAACAATTTGCAAAAAAAAACTAAAACACAATTTTTCATTTCATATATAAGGAAGCGTTTTTGCAAACTAACTCATCAATCGATTGAGTTATTCACTCATCGCCAAGTGGTTCGAATTAAAATTTTGCAAAATGCGTACCTTTACTATTTTGGCTGTTTTGGCCTGTATTTTCGCGGTGGCCTGTAGTGCAGCTGTAGAGAAATCTTCTGGTAATACAGAAGATGCCAATACGGTGTACATTTTGGCAATTGAAAACGATGACAATGCTGATAAGTCACGTGCTAAGCGACAAATCTATGGAGGATTTGGTCGTCCAGGTGGATATTATGGAGCTCCAGGTGGCTATCGTCCAGGTGGTCATTATGGTCATGGTCGTCCCTATGGCGGCTATGGAGGTGGTTATGGAGGTGGATATGGACATGGATATGGCGGTTTCCCAGGTGGTTACTATGGTTAAATTTATTAACTTAGAAAGTATTCATTGTTATTTGTTAACAGCTGTAAAGAGCTATTGTTATATCATATCTGAATAAATTTGTTTCAATTTAATGTTTCAATTAAAAATACTGTTAAATTCTGATTTAAAATTAAAATGAAAACAAGTAAGTAAGCTGGAAAATCGATACCGATTATATGATATCCCAAACTACCTCTACAGAATTATGAAACCTGAGCATTTTTGGGGTATTATCAAAATAAATTTGGGAGATAAACCTAAATCTCATACGATGTGGCTCATACTTCACGCTTCTATCATATGCCCGAATTTAAGAAAATTAGGCGGTACATATTTATGGGAGCTTTATCCAAATCTGAACCGATATGCCTGATATTTTTCAAATCCACACTGAAAAATATATTATCGTGCGGCCAAAGTTTTCATATCCTTAAACTACGAATGCGAATTTTGCTTAGCACACGCAGAGAAGGAATATGATCACCTCAACCATGTTTCAAGAGCAAAATGTTATTTTTGGATGGTGACCATGTAACATGTTTATGGCAAAAATGTTCTTTTCTCGCCAAAAATAATATGCTTGCCGAAATCGGACGCATAATCTCCGAGAAAACAACATGGTTGCGGCAAACATGTTACATGGTCACCATTCAAAAATAACATTTTGCTCTTGAAACATGGTTGAGGTGATCATATTCCTTCTCTGGGTGCATAGAATACGCATTTTTATACCCTCCACCATAGGATGGGGGTATATTAACTTTGTCATTCCGTTTGTAACACATCGAAATATTGCTCTAAGACCCCATAAAGTATATATATTCTGGGTCGTGGTGAAATTCTGAGTCGATCCGTCCGTCTGTCCGGCTGTCCGTCCGTCTGTGGAAATCACGCTAACTTCCGAACGAAACAAGCTATCGACTTGAAACTTGGCACAAGTAGTTGTTATTGATGTAGGTCAGATGGTATTGAAAATGGGCCATATCGGACCACGTTTACATATAGCCCCCATATAAACCGATCCCCAAATTTGGCTTGGGGAGCCTCCCGGAGCAGCAAAATTCATCCGATCCGGTTGAAATTTGGTACGTAGTCTTAGTATACGGTCTCTAACAACCATGCAAAAATTGGTCCATATCGGTCCATAAATATATATAGCCCCCATATAAACCGATCCCCAGATTTGACCTCCGGAGACTTTTTGAGGGGCAAAATTCATCCGATCCGGTTGGAATTTGGTACATGGTGTTAGTATATGGTCTCTAACAACCATGCAAAAATTGGTCCATATCGGTCCATAATTATATATAGTTCCCATATAAACCGATCCCCAGATTTGACCACCGGAGCCTCTTGGAGGAGCAAAATTCATCCGATCCGGTTGAAATTTAGTACGTGGTCTTAGTATACGGTTTTTAACAACCATGCAAAAATTGGTCCATATCGGTCCATAATTATATATAGCCCCCATATAAACCGATCCCCAGATTTGACCTCCGGAGCCTCTTGGAGGGGCAAAATTCATCCGATCCGGTTGAAATTTGGTACCTGATGTTAGTTTACGGCCTCTAATAACCATGCAAAAATTGGTCCATATCGGTCCATAATTATATATAGCCCCCATATAAACCGATCCCCAGATTTGACCTCCGGAGCCTCTTGGAAGAGCAAAATTCATCCGATCCAGTTGAAATTTGGTACATGGTGTTAGTATATGGTCTCTAACAACCATGCAAAAATTGGTCCATATCGGTCCATAATTATATATAGTTCCCATATAAACCGTCCCCAGATTTGACGTCCGGAACCTCTTGGAGGAGCAAAAGTCATCCGATACGGTTGAAATTTGGTACATTTTGTCAATATATGGCCTCTAACAGCCATGTAAAAACTGGTCCATATCGGTCTTTAGTTATATATAGCCGATGACTTATTACACAAAAATTGGTCCATATCGCCAAAAACAATCTACCAAAACTTTATTTCCATAGAAAATTTTGTCAAATTTTATTACTATAGAAAGTTTTGTCAAAATTTCATTTCTATAGAAAGTTTTGTCAAAAGTTTATTTCTATACAAATGTTTGTCAAAATTTTATTTCCATAGAAAATTTTGTCAAAATTTTATTTCTATAGAAAATTTTGTAATCTACCAAAACTTTATTTCCATAGAAAATTTTGTCAAATTTTATTACTATAGAAAGTTATGTTAAAATTTCATTTCTATAGAAAGTTTTATCAAAAGTTTATTTCTATAGAAATGTTTGTCAAAATTTTATTTCTATAGAAAATTTTGTAAAAAATTTATTTCTGTAGAAAATTTTGTCAACATTTTATTTCTATACAAAATTTTGTCAAAATTTCATTTCTATACAAAATTTTGTCAACATTTTATTTCTATAGAAATTTTTGTCAAAATTGTATTGCTATAGATAATTTTGTCAACATTTTACTTCCATAGAAAATTTTGTCAACATTTTATTTCTATAGAAAATTTTGTCAAGTTTTTATTTCTATAGAAAATTTTGTCAAATTTTTATTTCTATAGAAAATTTTGTCAAAATTTTATTTCTATAGAAAATTTTGTCAAGGTTTCATAGAAAATTTTGTCAAAATTTTATTTCTATAGAAAATTTTGTCAAACTAGATTATATACGTATTTAATCGGCCTTTTTTGTTTAATATATCCCGTATGGGCTAACTTACAATTTAGAAGACAGTGTTAAAAAGTTTTACGATACCTTGCCATCGGCAAGTGTTATCGCAACCCAAGTAATTCGATTGTGGATGACAGCCTTTAGTAGAAGTTCCAACGCAATCCATGGTGGAGGGTACATAAGATTCGGCCTGGCCGAACTTACGGCCGTATATACTTGTTCTTATATAATAAATATATAATTTTGAATTATATCGGTTAAGAGATGAGAGAGATATGGACATTGCCTGATAAATTGTAAGAATATCGGTAATATGGGTATGTTCATGCAAATCTTGTGATAATCACAAGTACTACGGTGTCCAGAGCCGACCGATTAATAAGATTTAATTACACAAACCGATACGGTCTCGGTTAAAAAATTGGCATTTTCGGTTAATCGCGAAAACCGGTGTTTGACCATCGATTAACTGGTGTTTCTGCAGTTCAATGAAGTTTCTATCTACTCTGTTACATTTTCATTCCGAAAGCCGAACTTTTTGGAATAAATACTGAGGATGACTACGAGTACATACAACACGTTTTCACTAAGTACACGCAAAAAAATAATTTTTTCCTCCCAAACGAAATTTTAGACAAACAAAGTTCGTTTCTCATTTGCTTTTCGCTGTAAGGAAGTGTATTTGGAAGAAAAGTATATACTTTTTGTGATAAACGTTTATTCTTTTCCAGGATGTAAAAACAATTTCATAACGACAAACTCAAAAAAAAAAACATTGTTTTCTTGCTAATTGCATTTTCCCTCACATCTTTCCTCACACGAGGTTTTTTAGTTCTTAACACCTTTTTCTTGTAATACCAACAATGTAGAAGAAATTATACGATTTTATAAATTTTTAAAATTTTTTTACCTTTCGCCTGGACGGAGAATCGAACCGCGGACCATGCACTTTGTAAGCCAACACACTTACTACTGAGCTATGTACCTGTTTTGGTCATCAATAGATAAATATCCATATAAGTTATATTTATGTAGCATAGCTTGCGGCGCCCACGAACCGAATAAACAAAGTTTATTTAACAGAAACAAACATTTAGTTTGGCACCGTGGAGCAGTGGTTGCTATGTCCGACTTGCATGCCAAGGGTCGTGGGTTCGATCCCTGCTACGGCCAAAGTTTTTTTTTTTTTTTTTTTTTGTTACATATATTCCAGATATGTTCGGAAGATTCCGAAAAAATGTTCAACATTACATTGTACTATATTAAATTTTGAACTGTAAAATGTGTCTTATTAAAGACCTAAAATCAGAAAAGGACAGTGTTTGATATAAACGAAATGGACTATGTTGTTGTTTCAAAAATAACTTTTTTTATTGAAAAAATAAAATTTTTGTAACAAACGAATTTGTTTGGTAATAAAAGCTTAAAATTTTCGAAGCAATTCAAAAAACTCTAACAAAAGAAAAATGTTTTCGGTACACGTTTTCCAAACGTTTTTTTTTTCTTTGCGTGTATCACATAATAATCGTTTACTACTATATTCTCTGTTATTTTTATACCCACCACCATAGAATGGTGATGGGGGTATAATAAGTTTATCATTCCGTGTGTAACACATCGACATATCGATTTCCGACTCTATAAAGTATATATATTCTGGATCAGGGAGAAATTCTAAGACGATATAACCATGTCCGTCTGTCTGTCTGGCTGTCTGTTGTAATAACGCTACTGTCTTCAATAATGAAGCAATCATGCTGAAATTTTGCACAAGGTCGTCTTTTGTTTGCAGGCAGGTCAAGTTCGAAGATGGGCTATATCAGTCCAGGTTTTGATATAGTCCCCATATAAACCGACCTCCCGATTTGACGTCTTGGGCTTATAGAAATCGTAGTTTTTATCCAATTTGCCTGAAATTTGAAATCTAGAAGTATTTTATGACCATAAAGAGGTGTGCCAAAAATGGTGAGTATCGGTCCATGTTTTGGTATGGTCCCCATATAAACCGACCTCCCGATTTGACGTCTTGGGCTTATAGAAATCGTAGTTTTTATCAAATTTGGTTGAAATTTGAAATCTAGAGGTATTTTAGGACCATAAAGAGGTGTGCCGAAAATGGTGAGTATCGGTCCATGTTTTGGTATGGTCCCCATATAAACCGACTTCCCGATTTGGGGTCTTGGGCTTATAGAAATCGTAGTTTTTATCCAATTTGCCTGAAATTTGAAATCTAGAATTATTTTATGACCATAAAGAGGTGTGTTCAAAATGGTGAGTATCGGTCCATGTTTTGGTATAGCCCCCATATAGACCGATCTCCCGATTTTACTTCTTGGACTTATAGAATCAGCAGTTTTTATTCAATTTACTAGAAATTGGAAATCTAGATGTAATGGTGATCATCGGTCCATGTTTTGGTATGGTCCCCATATAAACCGACCTCCCGATTTGGGGTCTTGGGCTTATATAAACCGTAGTTTTTATCAAATTTTCCTGAAATTGGAAATCTAGAGGTATTTTAGGACCATAAATAGCCGTGCCGAGAATGGTGAGTATCGGTCCATGTTTTGGTATATAGACCGATTTCCCTATTTTACTTCTTGGGCTTCTAGAATCCGAAGCTTTTTTTTCAATTTGCATGAAATTCGAAATCAAGAATTATTTTAGGACCATAAAGAGGTGTGCCGAAAACGGTGAGTATAGGTCCATGTTTTACTATAGCCCCCATAAGAACGATTTCTCGATTTAACTCCTTGGGTTTCTACAAACCGTAGTTTTTATCCGATTTGCCTGAAATTTCACTTCTTGAGGGTATAGAAGGAGCACCGATCATGAAAATTGCTTGAAACTCAATGTAAAATTTCCAGATTTTACTTCTCGGGTGAAAATCTACAGATTTAAGATTTAAAATCAAGACGTTATTTTATAATTTTCTTGCACACTTACAAGAGATGTTAACGATTCCTCTAAACCTCAAACAAAAATGGTTCTTATAAATCCAGAATCGGATATAGTCTTCATAGGTAAAATCTTTAAATTTATCTTCGGGAAGTGTACTGGTTGAACTGCTCTGCTTGATTTGTCCACAAACCCTCTGAAATCTCAAAGGAAACCCTAATATTTGATTCATGGTGGTGGGTATTTAAGATACGGCCTGGCCGAACTTACGGCCGTATATACTTGTTTAGAATAAAATGATTGTTTAAAACTCGTGTTCACTTTTTTTCAGCTTTAAGCGGTTAACCGAAACCAGGTTTTTACAAAATTGGGATATTCGTTTAAAACGAAAAGCGACTTTTCAAAAAACCGGTTATTAGAACACCCTAACACATACGTAAATGTAGAAGTTACGCTTCATTTTAGACCTACAGATTTAGTAGACAACTAAAATTGAGTCTATTAATAAAACAAGTATATACAAGTATATATTAAGTTCAGCCTGACCGAATCTTAAATACCCACCACCATGAATCAAATACAATAGTTTCGTGTGAAAACTCATCATCGTAGCTGGTTAATTGAACCTATATACAATTTCCGGTGGATTTGATGTTAGATATTCTCCCTAGTAAATGGGTTCAAATGGTAATCTTCCCGAAGTTATATATAAAGTTTCTACATGCGGAGGCTACATCAGATTCTGTATTGATAAGAACCAGTTTTGTTAGAGTTTTAAAGGTATCTTAACCCTTTCACTACCGATGTCCACTTAGAAGGACATTCGAAAAAGACACCAAATCCTATTTTCCCACTTAGTTTCGATTTATTGCTCGATGTTGTTTTAAAGTAGAGGCTTTAATCTAAATAAGCTATAAATATTGTCCACATTGTTGAGGTCTAAAATACGCTTTTATAAACTTCTTTAACAATAAACGAAAAATGCGAAAATTTGAGACAATTTTTGTACTGTATGTTTCTAGTAAATGGTCATTTATACAAAAACTATAGCTGATACTTTTACGGCTTCTTTTTTGTATTTTTTCTCACACTTTGAAAGATATTATAGGCCAAATAGCGCTTATTTTCGTAAGGCTATTTGGTCACAATTCAAGAATCAAGTTTTCAGAACAAGCTCATATAGTTCTTGAAGTAATTAAGGTAGGTTTTCAAAATGACAGTTTTTGTTCTAAATGCTGTTAGTACAAGTAAAAACAGAAGAAAAATAAAAGTTTTTATCATTAGGTTTATTTCGGTAGTGAAAGGGTTAATTCACATCAAAATGTGGACAAAAATCCGAATGAGTAACCCCCTTCATATTATTCGAAATCTAAATTCTATAGAAGCTTACCTCCATTACACGAATGAGCACGGAGTTTCGTACAATTTAGATGCACTTTCTATCCCCTTAAGAAGTAAAAGGGGAAGATCGGTGTATATTAGGATTATACAGATTTACAAATTTACGACAATCGGATAAAAATTGTGGTGTATAGATGCCCAAGAATTCAAAACGGCAGATCGGTCTATATGGGGTGTCACACCAAAATATAGACCGTGGTCGTGGTCTACATAATAAAAACATGAACCGAAACACATTTTTTATACAATATCAAAACCTGGATCGGTATACACCATATTCGGAACATCTCTTTGTGGACCTAAAATATCCCCAGATTTCATATTTCAATCAAATCGGATAATATCGCTACATTTCCAATTTCAGGCAAATCGCATGACCATTGCGCTGTATAGATGCTCAAGACCCCAAATCGGGGGGATCGGTTTATACGGGAGCTATATCAAAACCTGGACCGATATAGCCCATCTTTGAAATTGGCCTGCGTGCAGACAAAGGATGAATCTGTGGCAAATTTCAGGACGATAGCGCCATTATTGAAAGTTGTAGCGTGATTACAACAGACGGACATGCTTATATCGTCTTACAATTTCTTCCTGATCAAGAATATATACTTTATATAGTCGGAAATCGATATTTAGATGTGTTACAAACGGAATGGCAAAATTATTATCGCCCCATCATCCCATTCTACGGGATTGGCTCATCTTGACACACCCATACATTCGACTGTTGCTTGTTGTCGCAATCTCACAATAATGGATACATGACGATCTTGCAATATCAGTTGGCTCACTGCTTCAATGGTTTCTGGAACAATAACTGATTTTGAACGACTTTCAAGACATTCGTCTTGGAGGGAATTACGACCTCGGTTGAATTCACGATACCATCGATAAACACTGGTCCTTGGCGAAGCTTCATCTGCAAAAATTGAAGTAAATTCATCCGCGCACAGTTGTTGAGTTAATCCACTTCGAAAGTTGTAAACTGTATTTGCACGAAAATGTTCACAATTTATTTCCATTTTTTTTGGCGAGATGAGTCTTTTAATTTTCTGTATACTCGTATGTCAAAACGTTCTGTGTACATATAACCTCAAAAATTTCAATCTTTATGATAGAATTGTCAGTTGGCAAATTGCGACACTAGGTTTCCCCAATCCCTAAGTATAAAAGGCAAACCTTCATCCGATTTGTATGATATTTTGAAGACTGAAAGAATACCGAAAAAGATTACAAAGTGTAAAATTGGAGGACGATCAGACGATTTATTTATATAGGAGCTATATGTAACTTTGATCCAATTTTTATACCCTTCACCACTACTGTGGTACAGGGAATAATACGTTTGTGCATTTGTATGTAACGCCAAGAAGGTGTAATCATAGACCAACCTTTTAGTATACGAATCGGCTTAGAATTAAATTCTGAGTCGATTTAGCCATGTCCGTCTGTCTGTCTGTCTGTCTGTCCGTCTGTCTGTTGATGTATTTTTGTGTGCAAAGTACAGATCGCAGTTTTTGTCCCATTGTCCTAAAATTTGGTATAGGGTCCTGTTTCGGCTCAAAGACGATCCCTATTGATTTTGGAAAAAATCGGTTCAGATTTACATATAGCTGCTATATATATTTTTCACCGATCTGGTACTAATTGGCGTGTATATCCACCGATCTTCCTCAAATTCCGTACATCCGAATATTTTATGAGTCTCGAAAAACTTGCAAAATATCAGCCAAATCCGTTCAGATTTAGATATAGCTCCCATATATAGCTTTCGCCCGATTTACACTGATTTGCCAACAGAGGCCAATTTTTAGCTCCGATGTAGTTGACATTTTGCATAGGAAGTAGAATTAGCATTGTAACTATGCGTGCCAAATTTGGTTGAAATCGGTTCAGATTTGGATATATCTCCCATATATAGCTTTCGCCCGATTTACACTCATATGACCACAGAGGCCAATTTTTAACTCCGATTTAGTTGAAATTTTGCACAGGGAGTAGAATTAGCATTGTAGCTATGCGTGCCAAATTTGGATGGCATCGGTTCAGATTTAGATATAGCTCCCATTTATATGTTTTTCTGACTTCGACAAAAATGGTCAAAATACTAACATTTTCATTGTAAAATCGCCACTGCTTCGTCGAAAAGTTGTAAAAATTACTCTAATTTTCCTAACTTCTAATACATATATATCGAGCGATGGGAGCCACCGTGGTGCAATGGTTAGCATGCCCGCCTTGCATACACAAGGTCGTGGGTTCGATTCCTGCTTCGACCGAACACCAAAAAGTTTTTCAGCGGTGGATTATCCCACCTCAGTAATGCTGGTGAAATTTCTGAGGGTTTCAAAGCTTCTCTAAGTGGTTTCACTGCAATGTGAAACGCCGTTCGGACTCGGCTATAAAAAGGAGGTCCCTTGTCATTGAGCTTAACATGGAATCGGGCAGCACTCAGTGATAAGAGAGAGGTTCACCAATGTGGTATCACAATGGACTGAATAGTCTAAGTGAGCCTGATACATCGGGCTGCCACCTAACCTAACCTAACCTATATATCGAGCGATAAATCATAAATAAACTTTTGCTAAGTTTCCTTAAAATTGTTTCAGATTTAAATGTTTCCCATATTTTTTTACAAAAATTGTGTTCCACCCTAGTGCATTAGCCAACTTAAAATTTGAGTCTATAGATTTTGTAAAAGTCTATCAAATTCTGTCCAAATCGAGTGATATTTAAATGTATGTATTTGGAACAAACCTTTATATATAGCACCCAATACATTTGACGGATGTGATATGGTATCGAAAATTTAGATCTACAAAGTGGTGCAGGGTATAATATAGTCGGCCCGCCCGACTTTAGACTTTCCTTACTTGTTTATTCCAAATTTAATAGCGTTCGTCCTTGTGCCACTATGTACCAAATTTCATAAGAATTGGAATCGGAACGGACGGATATCAAGGACTAGATAGATTCAGGAAGTGATTCTGAGTCGATCGGTAGATATTTAACGACTACGTGGATTAGGGAATAACAAGTGGGCTCCTTGAAAAATGACCCAAATGAAGGATTCCCAAAAATGATAGCTCCAAAAACGCAAAATGAAGAATGTGCCAAAATGTATGAAAAATTCCCCAAATCATTTATGAAAATATCCGCAATGAAATATTCCTCAAAAAAAAAAAAAATGCAAAATTGGGCAAAAATAATATATACATATTCATTAAATTTCAAAAAAGTGTATTTTTCAAAACTAAACAAGTATATACGGCCGTAAGTTCGGCCAGGCCAAATCTTATGTACCCTCCACCATGGATTGCGTAGAAACTTCTTCTAAACACTGCCATCCACAATCGAATTACTTAAGTTGCGGTAACGCTTGCCGATGGCAAGGTATCTTAAAACCTCCTAACACCGTCTTCTAAATTGTATGTAAGTCCATATATACTAAATCAAAAAAGATCGATCAAATACGTATATAATTCAGTTTGACAAAATTTTCTATAAACATAAAATTTTGACAAAATTTTCTAAAGAAATAAAATTTTAACAACATTTTCTACAGAAATAAAATTAAAAGACAATGTTTATAGAAATGAAATTTTGACAAAATTTTCTTTAGAAATAAAATTTTAACAAAATTTTCTATAGAAATAGAATTTTAACAAAAATTTTCTATAGAAGTAAAATTTTAACAAAATTTTCTATAGAAATAAAATGTTGACAAAATTTTCTATAGAAATAAAATTTTGACAAAATTTTCTATAGAAATAAAATTTTGACAAAATTGTCTATAGAAATAAAATTTTGGTAGATTATTTTTGGCTCGAGTGGCAACCATGATTATGAACCGTTATGGATCAATCTTTGTGGGATTGGAGATCGGCTATATATAACTATAGACCGATATGGACCAATTTTGGTATGGTTGTTAGCGGCCATATACTAACACCACGTTCCAAATTTGAACCGGATCGGATAAATTTTGCTCCTCCAAGAGGCTCCGGAGGTCAAATCTGGAGAACGGTTTATATGGGGGCTATATATAATTATGGACCGATGTGGACCAATTTTTGCATGGTTATTAGAGACCATATACCAACATCATGTACCAAATTTCAGCCGGATCGGATGAAATTTGCTTCTCTTTGAGGCTTCGCAAGCCAAATCTGGGGATCGGTTTATATGAGGGCTATATGTAATGATGGACCGATGTGGACCAATTTTTGCATGGTTATTAGAGACCATATACCAACATCATGTACCAAATTTCAGCGGGATCGGATGAAATTTGCTTCTCTTTGAGGCTCCGCAAGCCAAATCTGAGGATCCGTTTATATTGGGCTTGTATATAATTATGGACCGACGTGAAGCAATTTTTGCATGGTTATTAGAGACCATATACCAACAACATGTATCAAATATCAGCAGGATCGGATGAAATTTGCTTATCTTTGAGGCTCCGCAAGCCAAATCTGGGGATCGGTTTATATGGGGGCTATATATAAGTATGGACCGATGTGGACCAATTTTTGCATGGTTATTAGAGACCATATACCAACATCATGTTCCCAATTTCAGCGGGATCGGATGAAGTTTGCTTCTCTTTGAGGCTCCGCAAGCCAAAACTGGGGATCGGTTTATATGGGGGCTATATATAATTATGGACCGATGTGGACCAATTTTTGCGTGGTTGTTAGAGACCATATACAAACACCATGTACCAAATTTCAGCAGGATCGGATGAAATTTGCTTCTCTTTGAGGCTCCGCAAGCCAAATCTGGGGATCGGTTTATATGGGGGCTATATATAATTATGGACCGATGTGGACCAATTTTTGCGTGGTTGTTAGAGACCATATACCAACATAATGTATCAAATTTCAGCAGGATCAGATGAAATTTGCTTCTCTTTGAGGCTCTGCCAGCCAAATCTGGGGATCGGTTTATATGGGGGCTATATATAATTATGGACCGATGTGGACCAATTTTTGTATGGTTGTTAGAGACCATATACCATCACCATGTACCAAATTTCAGCCAGATCGGATGAAATGTGCTTCTGTTAGAGGCTCCACAAGCCAAATCTGAGGGTCCCTTTTAGAGGTGTGCATGTGACACGAAATTATCGTGACTCACGAAAATTTTCGTGATTCGTGAGTCACGCTCATGACAACAGCGTGAGTGTGATTAACAAACCAAATTGTCGTGCGTGAGCGTGATTTACGAAAATAATATCTTCGTGAGTGTGCGTGAGTAACGAATAAAACTCACGACAATATTCCTGCTCACCAACATAAAACGCTTAAGAGTTAAATTCAATTACAATTTTAGTGACACCTGAGATGTTAAGAGTTTAATAACACTCTCGATTTTAATAATGCTCATGTTTTCAAACACTTCGCTAAGGTAAATTAATTATAAAATTATCCGTGAGTCACGATATTTATCGTGAGTCACGTTATTTTTCGTGAGTCACGGTATTTTTTGTGAGTAACGACGTTTTCGTGCGTCAGTGTGCGTGAGTACAAATTTTCTTTTCGTGAGTGTGCGTGAGTATGATTTTTCAGTCGTGAGTGTGCGTGAGCAAACTATTTCTCACGTGCACACCTCTAGTCCCTTTATATGGGGGCTATACGTAAAAGTGGACCGATATGGCCCATTTGCAATACCATCCGACCTACATCAATAACAACTACTTGTGCCAAGTTTCAAGTCGATAGCTTGTTTCGTTCGGAAGTTAGCGTGATTTCAACAGACGGACGGACGGACATGCTTAGATCGACTCAGAATTTCACCATGACCCAGTATATATACTTTATGGGGTCTTAGAGCAATATTTCGATGTGTTACAAACGGAATGACAAAGTTAATATACCCTCATCCTATGGTGGAGGGTATAAAAATTTCTCATTTTTTTGGTCATCAAGACAAAAGTGATTTCAATTATCTCATTCTTTTCCTAATTTAATTTTTAGAACGAGTGATGCAAGAATTTGAGGACGAACGGAATGTGATGAATTTAAAAAAGAATCACGAGCGCGAATTCGATCCTATAATTTCACGCTGTTCTGGAATAGGAACTTTCGGGTGCCCAAACTTATTTTAGATTTTACATGCATACCATTCTCTTAAACCACTGTGCCTACAATGAACTATTTTTTTTAAATATCCGAGTTGATGTCTGTTCTATTTTTTTTTTTAAGTTCGTTAATATTTTATCAACGGTAAGTATGCTTGTGAGTTTTGATGCAATTTTTTTTTGGTTATCTCAGTGGTAGGCTGCTGCTGTTTTTTATGCAAATTCATATTGGCAAAATATTTGTTTTTATTTATTGTTTTGCCATGGACCTTTTATTTTCCACTCGATCTCAAATAGCCATATTTCTGGTCATGTTTCAATTTTTTAACTGAAGTGGGATTGATGCGCTGACAGCTGTTAGTCACCAGAAAAAATATTGATTTGGTGTCTGGCCCCATTAAAAAAATGTGTCTATCATCTCTACATACATACTAGTGATGGTTGCTTGCAAAGTTGCATTTTCAGCTTAGCACTTTTTAGGCACGTTCCGGTCCCGGAAACTTGCCTAATGCACTGGCCTTGGATGTACTGGATGCGTAGAGCACTAAACTGTTCATATGAAAAAAGAATAGTACTTGGATATTTGTGGCACTTTTTTGCTGTGAAATTCTTGCGTTTGTTTATTTTGAATATTCCAGTGCTAGTAACTTTAGCCTAGTGCAGTGGTTTTGAATTGGACCGATGTCAATTGCTTAGCTTTTAGGTTGTATTTTTTTTGTGGATTGACTCTGTAATCGAAAAACAGATGGGAAGTCACACTTAATATGTTTTTCGTCTTTCTCTCTGAATCGATTTAGTGCAGAAAAAAAATTAATCAATTAACAGTCACCATGTACTCGAAACTCTCACTCAAATGCGTTAGAAAAACTAACGAGTTTTGGTAGAAGTGTCCAAAAAAGTTCAGTGACCGCTGGATGTTTTATTGTAGAAGATTGAAGTAACATAAAGATAGGATTGAAGAACATGATTAGTGAAAAGTAAAGGAATAATTTAAACTATTTTAATTCCATAATTTGTGTGGTCTATTTTTAGGCTCTAAATTATAAATGTTAACCCATCAAATACCGATATCAAAAAATACGCAACTCTTTCGAGTTTTCTCTCTCTTTATATCTACCTCCATAGGATGGTGATGGGGATAATAAGTTTGCCATTCCGTTTGAAATATCGGTTTCCGACTATATATAGTATATATATTCTTGATCGGGGAGAAATTCTAAGACGATATAACGATGTCCATCTGTCTATTGTAATTACGCTACAGCCGTCAATAATGAAGCTTTCTTGCTTAGTTTTTGCAGAAACTCGTTTTTTGTCTCCAAGTAGGTCAAGTTTGAAGATGGGCTATATCGCACCATGTTTCGACATAGCCCCCATATAAACTGATACCCCGATTGGACTGCTTATACAATTTTCATACGATTTGCTTGAAATTTAAATCTAGAGGTACTTTAGGTCAGCTATGAGTTGTGAAAAATTTGGTATTTATTGGTCCATTTTATCATATAGCGTCAATATAGACTGGGCTCCCGATTTGACTTCTGAAGCATGGAAGCCCCAATTTTCATCCGATTTGCTTGAAATTTAAAACCTACTTAAGGTCATTTAAGAGCTGTGCTAAATTTGGTATTTATCGGTCCATGCTTTTATATAGCCTCCATATAGACCGGTCTCCCGATTTGAGTTTTTGAGGGCATAGATGGCACAATTTTCAATCAATTGGGTTGAAATTTTAAGATCAGATGTATTCTAGGTTTATAAAGAGCTGTGCCAAATTTGATATATATCGGTCCATGTTATCATAAAGCGCCAATAAAAACCGGGTTCCCGATTTTACTTCTGAGGGCATGGAAGCCCCAATTTCTTGAATTTTGAAATCTAGAGGTACTTTAGGACATTTAAGAGCTGTGCTAAACTTGATATATATCGTTCCATGTTCGTCCATACAGACCGATCTTCCAATGTTTCCTGTTAAAGGCATAGATGCCCACACCATTTTCCGACACGGATCCAGCCAAAATTGAGCTCGATGTGGGAGATGAAATACAACTGTTTTACCAAAACATCCATAGTTTACAAGCCCATCATTTTGATGTAGCCACAGACCAAAATATTATGAAATCTGATATACTCAGTGTTGCCAGTATTTTCCGGGCTCTTGTCCCCAAATTGGAACGCTTTCATCCCAAAAAAATCGCCAATTTAATTTAAAATTCCCCACAAAAATCCCCAATAAATTTTTAGAAAGTTTTTTGAAAAAAGTTACGGAATAGACTCTGCTGTTGAATATCCGTAAAAAATGAAAATTGGAAAAATATGCAATTTATGTTATACCAGTTTGCGAGTTACAAAAAGATAAAGATTTCGAACACACAAAACCAGGAGGCGGGTGCTCAAAATATCATCCGATACAAGCCTTCATCAGAGATAATTATTGGTATAAAGAGTAATCGAATTTTTTTCTTATGCAAGTCATCTTCTAAATACTCGAGAAATAAAACAGGGAGTTCGGTCAACATCCCAGCAAAAAAAGCGTCTCCAAAAAAGTAATGAAAACGTTCTTTTTGGATCCGGAAGTGGTGCAAAATTGACGCAGAACATGGGCTTGTCATAGGACAGAAGTCCTCCATTTCCACAGCCGTTGCACTGAATTTGCCTCACTTCTTTAGGTGTGAACCGAATTCAATGTTTTGGATGTAAGTTAAAAAAATTCTGTGATATTTTGTCAAATAAATAATTTTTATAATTTTTAATGGATCCTTAAGCTTGTCGGAAACGTTTGATCTCAAATATTTTCAAAATTTCACAATTTTTTCAGATTGGATTTAGCATTTTTGTCGACAAAATTTAAATGATTTGTACCATTTTATGAATTCTTACTCTGTTTTTAACGTATTTGAAACAAAAAAAGTTAAAAATATCCATTAAAACTATGAAAAAACCAAGTTATAAAAAATTGAATTAAAAGAACTTCCTGGGTATTTAAAATAAAGAACATCATTGAGAGTGCATCTTCTGGAAGTGATTTTAAGGTTGTGCCTTTGGAAGAACTTCCAAATTTTTTTGCTGGGATGTATATTTCTGAATCAAAACTTAGTTCTAAATAGTCAAGCAATAAAATTGGGTGATCGACCAAAAGGGGTTGTTGTCCCCATATGAACTCTATTCTATATATATGGGATATATTTTCCAAATCAATGATGTACGCAGATGAGTCCTTACGAAATAATTTCACAATAGTAAAAAATTTCTTAGGAAACAGAGTAAAATATAAAGTAGATCTTGAACGACCAAATAAATGCAGTGGAATAAAGAGATTTTTTTTTTTTATATTTTGCAGATTCTCTTTACTTGTTTAAGCCTTTTTTAAGCATATAGAAAGAAGTAAAGAATTTCCATAAACCATAATGCTTAATTATAGCCACCACCATAGAATGGTACGGAGGTATAAAAAGTTTGTCATTCCGTTTGTAACACAACGAAATATCGATTTCGGACTATATAGCGTATATATATTCTTGCTCAGGGAGAAATTCTAAGACGATATAAGCATGTCCGTCTGTCTGTCTCTTGTAATCACGCTACAGCAAAGCCCCCATAAACACCTATCTCCAGATTTTACTTCTTGGGCGTCTAGAATCTGTAGTTTTTATCCACTTTGACTGAAATTTGAAATCAAGAAATCTAGAGGTATTTTAGGACCACAAAGGGGGCGTTCCAAAAATGGTGAGTATCGGTCCATGTTTTGGTATATATCCCATATAGACTGATCTCCCGATTTGGGGTCTTGGGCTTATAGAATCAGTAGTTTTTATCCAATTTGCCTGAAATTGGAAATCTAGGGATATATTAGAACCATAAATAGGTGTGTCGAAAATGGGGAGTATCGATCTATGTTTTGGTATAGCGCCCGTATAGACCGATCTGCAGATTTTACTTCTTGGGCGTCTAGAATCTTCAGTTTTTATCCAATTTGACTGAAATTAGAAATCTAGAGCTATTTTAAAACCCTAAAGAGGTGTTCTGAAAATGATGAGTATCGGACCATGTTTTTATATAACACGGCGACCGGGTTATGTTGGGGCGGTCACATCACCCAATCGCGGTCATATCCCAGCAAAAAATTTTAAGAAATCTAGAAGCAGTAAAAAATGTCCTTAAATACTGTATGCGCTAATATTCAGCGCATACTTTTTTGCTTACAAAAGAAAGAAGAAAAAAATCGTCGATATTTAATTCATGTTGATTCGGAAACAAGAAAGTAAAGGACATACGATTTAATGCATACTATGTCGTTTACAAAACAGCACAAAAGTATGTTAGTTTCAAACTCGTTGTAAAACTTTGCCGAATTTAAAGCACTTGGGTATGGGAGATCTCATTTAGTGCATCCTATCTCGTATACTTTGGTGCACTAAAGTATGCAAGCTTTAACTTAGTTTTTAAACTGTGCAGAATACGAAGCAAGTTAGTAAGCGAGTTGAATGATTAATGCATCCATCCTCGTATACAAAAATGCTCTAAAGTATGTAAGTTTTAATCTCTTTTTCATACGATCGCTCACGATGAAAACCGAAATCTTGTATGCGTCGTAGAAACAATTGAGTATGGTCATCAGTTTGTGTTTGAAAGTTGTGCCAAGTGGACGTGTTCTCGCGTGTGCGTTTTTTTTTTGTTAGAGTTATTTGTTTTTGTTTTGAGCTCTGAGAGCATAAATCTTTGGTAAGTAAACCCCACTGTTTTTGTTTTTTTTTTACTTATTTTATTTGTAATACCGTTTGTAGTACCGTTCGAAATGCCAAAAATAAAAAAAGACTATTTAGCAATGAATGATATTATAAATATATATTTATTTTAATATTTTATTTTTATTTTTTATCCGTTTTAACAGGTTACCACAATCAAACATATCTTAGGAAAGGGAGATTTACAAAAATCTATTAGAGAAGTAGCAACAGCAATGCGGAAGAGGCGTAATTTTTTTATTTCTATCATAGTTTTTATTTTTCTATTCTATTTTGCATTTCTATCATATAAGTATTGTTGAACCATGTTCAACAAAAACTCATTTATTGTATTTTATTTTTAGTTTTTCATGAGATGAATATGAATTCGCTTAATTATGAATATTTGAATCTAACGAATTAATAGACACCTTGCACTTGAATTGTTACATCTATCTTCTTTGTTAACTGTGGTAACACCAAGAATAATTACAAAGCTTTCACTCAACAGTGACCACCATTTTTGAAATATGTTCCAATAGATAAATTTGTATTGCGTTTATTTGAACAATCAATATGATGTACTTTTACTTGTGCATCACCATTTGAAGCGGTAAGGAGCGCCTGAAAATAAATCATTGAATTGAAACTGAAACTGAAACCTTTTTTTGTTTTTATCCCACTTATCTTTTTTACATGATTGCTCAATACTGTTCATTACACTTGCGAGGTCAAAAATACTAATACAGTCCAATCATAGATTCGCTTTTGTACAAGTATTATTTTTCTTTGAAAAATATTTTTTTTATTGGTGTGGTGTGAGTTCCTGGAAATCATATTTCTCAAGACTGAATATAATTTTCCTTATCTTTAAAAGCCCTTATATAATACCAAGTATTATAATTACTTAAAATTAATGAATTAAATGTTAATAAAACAACAACAAATGAAAAAGAAAACAATAAATGGATGATATTTTCCCTCAATATTAAACAAATAAATAGTCATTATTTCATCGCATTAAATAGGCGAGGAAAAAGCGCTTCACACAGAGATATTTTTTCATGTACGACTTTCGGCAATTATGGATGCGCTAACATTCAGCGCTTTTGTAAAGTGTCACAAACTGCGCTTGTTTATGGGCTTCTAAGTATGCATAAAGTAAGCGCATTTTCGCGAGACATTTCTTTATAAATTCACCAATGAATTCCTCGCTTTGGCAAGCGCTGCCTCTGACAATTTTCCTTTACAATTGCGATGAAAATTCATCAAGTTTTTTGCTGGGATGTCCCAAAAAATAGGCGGTCAAAACGCCCAATATTTTATGGGGAAAATTAATGTCGGAATACAAATCAAAAACTGTCCTAAATGAAGTAGTTTTGATACCCAATTATGGTTAACTAAATACGTACGGTATTTAATTCAAAATACCGTAACTAGAAAGACAGTGCAGATCTCGTGGTCTATAAGAAAATACTAAGACAATTAATTTAAATTTTAAATTCTTTAATAAATTTGACAAACATTCTTTTCCTCTGTGGATTAAGCTACACTTGTAGTTTAGTCAATGCATGGTTTTAGGCTGAAATCAAAAACGACAACAATGATTTCGTTTTATTATCTTGTTCTAAACATTAAAATTGGAAAGATGATCGACGTGCTGCTGATGGGTACTTGAAAAAACATAGCGCGCCATCTCTTTTTTAAATTCATCCCATTAAGTTTGTCCTCAAGTTCTTTCATCTTTTGTTTTATTATCTTGTTCTAAACATTAAAATTGGAAAGAGACGTGCACGTCGACCATCTCATCTCTCTCCAAATCGCGCACACGAATCCTTTTTTAAATTCATCACATTCAGTTCATCCGCACATTCTTCCAACTTTCGTTTTATTATCTTGTTTTAAACATTAAAATTGGAAAGAGATGAGATGATCGATGTGCTGCTGATGGGTACTTGAAATAAATCGCGAGTGCGATTTTTTCACGTACCCATAAGCTGCAAATCGATCATCTCATCTCGTTCCAATTTTCAATTTAAAATACATAATTTTCAATTCAGCATTTGTCTGGTTTGCTAAAAAGGAAAAAATTATCATTTTCCGAATTTTCATGTTTCAATATATAAATTCAAATGTCATTGCGCTTAAACCGACCTATACTGCTAGTTTTACCTTTTCTTCCAGCATATGAGATAAAAGCAGTATTCGATATTTGTCAATAAGAGGCATATCTATCTATTAAAAATTAAAAAAAAATTAATGGATAGATGAAGTAATCATATATAGCTTTTGAAATATTAAAAAAAAATATTTTGTTATTTTAAAATATTTTTTATATTCAATTATATTCAAACGGTCGTAACACCCAAATTTTTTTATGGGGCTTATGACTGCGATGAGGGAGGACATAAAGCCCAAACTAAAATTGGGCGATGTGACTGCCATAAGGGGGGTCATAACACCCAAAAATTATTTTGGATCATATGTCCGTTGGGGGATATGTCCGGTCGCCGAAAAGGTATGCCGAAAATGGTAACTATAGGTCCATGTTTTGATATAGCCATCAGATAGACCGGTCTCCCAATATTACTTTTTTGGGATTCTATAAACCGTAGTTGTTGTCCACTTTGCCTGAAATCGAAAAACTGGAGGTTTTTAGGACTATAAAAAGGTGTGTAAGAAATGATTTTAGTTTTTTGGGCTTCTAGAATCCGTAGTTTTTATCCAATTTGCCTGAAATGAGAAATCTAGAGGTATTTTAAGACCTTAAATACGAGAGCCGGAAATGGAGTGTATTGGTCCATGTTTTGGTTTATCTCCCAAATAGACCGATCTCCTGATTTTACTTCTTGGGCTTTTAGAAACCATATTTTTTATTTGCATGTATATACTTGTTGCATTTATAGTTGTATTAGAATATGAAACATCTATAAGGGGTATCAGATTCTTTGTCACAGAATCCCTATCAAGGGGCCAAGTTAGTTTAAACTTCGCACAGTGAGACCAGATGACGGCACTATATATTTATATATTTTCACCCATATTGATTTCCATTATATATTTAATTGTTTAAAAATATATATATAGATTTTTTTTAAAAATATTTCTGCTTTTTTTCCGCTCAACTACTTTCTATATTACTTGGAAAATATTCTTCTCCTAAAGAGGGGTTAAGTTAAACTGACACAAACTAATTCGTTATTGCTGATCTACTTATTTGAAAATGTTCTTTCGCATGAAAAACTATTTCAATTTATTAGTTTGCTCTCATTTGCGAAAAAAACTTTTTCTTTTTATGGCTTAGAAGCATATTTCGTATAATTCAAATTGTGTTACAATTCTTCTTTAACTTGCATTGGATTTGATTCACTGCAACTACAAATAGTTCATATACATCATATCTAAAAAAATAGTTTTCGTTTTTCAGACTATTCTGAAGCTTTAAATCCAAGTCAATGAACACATATATACACATTTGAGTATAGGTATGTCAGTGCCAATGTTTGTATTAGAATAAAGTGATTGTTGTTTCAACATTTATCATTTGCTTGATATTTGAAATTAGAGATATGTATTCGGATATGTAGTTGGGTTAATCTTAATCTTTGGAACATTTACAAGCTGATGATAATTTACTTTGGATATTTTAAAACCTTGTATTCTGACTCCTGTGGACATCATACAATAAATCTGAACTAAGTGAAAATAATTTGTATACCCTCCACCATAGTATGGGGGTATACTAACTTTGTCACTCCGTTTGTAACCAGAGATGGTCTGTATCAAACTTTTTTAGGTTTGCGACTGTCGCAAAGTTGTAAACGTCACAAACGCGTCGTAAATGTAGCAAAAGTAACAAAAGTCGCAAACTCAACATACTTTAGTCACGTCAGCTAGGCAGCGGATTTGATGATATCCAATACGATGGTATATGAGCAGAAGATTCAATTCTTATGAATGTTCACAATTTTCGGCTTTAGTCCCCACATTTTCCCTATTGCCTTTTGCAAGAGTACAGGGTAATCGTGGCTTTTCTCGTCCTTTCTTAGCTTTAAGTTCAGTCTCCTGTCCAATATAACTCCAAGGTATTTTGCACGCTCACCAATGGGCATTTCGATACCACCTAAGAAAATAGGCTTGAAACGTATTATACCGTCGCAAATGTATGTCGCAAAAGTCACAGTTTGTGACAGGCCATCCCTGTTTGTAACACATCGAAAGATTGCTCTAAGACCCCATAAAGTATATATATTCTAGGCCGTGGTGAAATTCTGAGTCGATCTGAGCATGTCCGTCCGTCCGTCTGTTGAAATCACGCTAACTTCGGAACGAAACAAGCTATCGACTTGAAACTTGGTTATTGATGTAGGTCCGATGGTATTGCAAATGGGCCATATCGGTCTACTTTTACGTATAGCCCCCATATAAACGGACCTACAAATTTGTCTTTCAGACCCTCTAAGAGAAGCAAATTTCATCCGATCCAGCTGAAATTTGGTACATGGTGTTAGTATATGGTCTCTAACAACCATGCAAAAATTGGTCCACATCGGTCCATAATTATATATAGCCCCCATATAAACCGATCCCCCGATTTGGCTTTCGGAGCCTCTAAGAGAAACAAATTTCATCCGATCCGGCTGAAATTTGGTACATGTTGTTCGTATATGGTCTCTAACAACCATGCAAAAATTGGTCCACATAGGTCCATAATTATATATAGCCCCCATATAAACCTATCCCCCGATTTGGCTTTTGGAGCCTCTAAGAGAAACCCATTTCATTCGATCCGGCTGAAATTTGGTACATGGTGTTGGTATATGGTCTCTAACAACCATGCAAAAATTGTTCCACATTGGTCCATAATTATATATAGCCCCCATATAAACCGATCCCCCGATTTGGCTTTCGGAGCCTCTAAGGAAGCAAATTTCATCCGATCCGGCTGAAATTTGGTACATGGTGTTAGTATATGGTCTCTAACAACCATGCAAAAATTGGTCCATAATTATATATAGCCCCCATATAAACCGATCCCCAGATTTGACCTCCGGAGCCTCGTGGAAGAGAAAAATTCAACCGATTCGGTTGAAATTTGGTATGTGATGTTAATATATGGCCTCAAACACCCATGCAAAAATTGGTCGAAATCGGTCCATAATTATATATAGCCCCCATATAAACCGATCCACAGATTTGACCTCCGGAGCCCCTTGGAAGAGCAAAATTCATCCGATTCGGTTGAAATTTGGTACGTGAATTTAGTACATGATATTAACAACCATGCCAAAAGTGGTCCATATCAGTCCATAATCATATATAGCCCCCATATAAACCGATCCCGAAATTTGGTTTTGGAGCAACTTGGAGGAGCAAATTTCATCCGAGTCAGTTGAAATTTGGTACATTGTGCTAGAATATGGCCGTTAACAACCATGTCTAACTAGGTCAATATCGGTCTATAGTTATATATAGCCCTCAGATAAATAGATCCCCAATCACACAAAAATTGGTCTATATCAAGTTCATAATTGTATATAGCCCACATATAAGCGACCCCATATTTCAATTCTGGCTCTCTACGTACCGTGCAAAAGTCCATATCGATTCGTAATTATTTGTAGACTTACCTATACATACCTTTTTTGTCTAATATATACCACGTATGGACTAACTCACAATTTATAAAACGATGTTAAGAAGTTTTAAGATACCACAACCCAATTAATTCGATTGTGGATGACAGTCTTTCGTAGAAGTTTCTACGCAATCCAAATTTGACGTCTGTAAATCAATTAGATTGTGAGATAGAGCGTCTTTTGGGAAGCAACTTTTGTTCTTGTGAAAAAAAAATGGGAAAAAGGAATTTCGTGTTTTGATAAAATACTGCTTTCTGAAGGGAAAAAATACGGTGGAAGCAAAAACTTGGCTTGATAATGAGTTTCCGGACTCTGCCTCAGGGAAATCAACAATAATTGATTGGTATGCAAAATTCAAGCGTGGTGAAATGAGCACGGAGGACGGTGAACGCAGTGGACGCCCGAAAGAGGTGATTACCGACAAAAACATCAAAAAAATCCACAAAATGATTTGAATGACCGTAAAATGAAGTTGATCGAGATAGCAGAGGCCTTAAAGATATCAAAGGAACGTGTTGGTCATATCATTCATCAATATTTGGATATGCGGAAGCTCTGTGAAAAATTGGTGCCGCGCGAGCTCACATTTGACCAAAAACAACAACGTGTTGATGATTCTGAGCGGTGTTTGCAGCTGTTAACTCCTAATACACCCGAGTTTTTCCGTCGATATGTGACAATGGATGAAACATGGCTCCATCACTACACTCCTGAGTCCAATCGACAGTCGGCTGAGTGGACAGCGACCGGTGAACCGTCTTCGAACCGTGGAAAGACTCAAAAGTCCGCTGGCAAAGTAATGGCCTCTGTTTTTGGGATGCGCATGGAATAATTTTTATCGATTATCTTGAGAAGGGAAAAACCATCAACAGTGACTATTATATGGCGTTATTGGAGCGTTTGAAGGTCGAAATCGCGGCAAAATGGCCCCACATGAAGAAGAAAAAAGTGTTGTTCCACCAAGACAACGCACCGTGCCACAAGTCATTGAGAACCATGGCAAAAATTCATGAATTGGGCTTCGAATTGCCTCCCCACCCACCGTATTCTCCAGATCTGGCCCCAGTGACTTTTTCTTGTTCTCAGACCTCAAAAGGATGCTCACAGGGTAAAAATTTGGCTGCAATGAAGAGGTTGATACCAAAATGGTATCAAAAAATTGGAAGGACGTTATAATCGTTGTATCGCTCGTGAAGGGAACTATGTTGAATAATAAAAACGAATTTTAACAAAAAAAATGTGTTCTTCGTTGTTAGACCGGGGACTTATCAGCCAACCTGTTATAGCAACTATGTATCACGGTTGTAAATGTCAAAAGTGTTCGTATCGAAAAAATATCATTCGATTCCATTTGATTTATTTCTCATCCAAAATAGTGTAAAATGTAATGTTTTTTATGGTCATCAATTAGCAAAAACCCACATATTAAACAGTGCCAGTTTGAGGTAATGGTGGATTTTATGTCGAAGCATTCTGATTTGGCAAAAGGTTTTTTGAAGTCACCCTATTAAGAGACCAAATCCCTTAATCTGTGGAAAAGATTGGAAGGCGATGGGTCTACTTTATTTCTTTAGAAGGCTTGAGTGCCAATAAATTCGGCATAAATAATGCACAAACCAGCTTATCTACCGCAGACACAAATTTATTGGAGAACTAGCAATAACGGTTGACGATGAAAAAGGAGCTGAACAACCACAGAGCTCAACAACTTCTCGTCCGTCTGGCCTGGGTTTCACCTATTTCTCTAAGGGACTATATATATTTTCAAGAATCAAAATTACTACCATACTTTGTTGGGAATAGTCATCCCTATTGCCTACATTCAACTACTATGTACATGCGGTATTCATCCAGGTGTATATTTTTCTATCAAGTCATACAAATTAGTTAATCATGTTCAATAAAAAGTTTTCTACGCTAGCTTGTTACTTCTCCAAATTCTATGGAAAATATTGCTTTCGATGATTCTGTTACACTAAGTTGGATACTGACACAGAAAAATGCAGGATAAACTTCCAGCGATATGCTGATGTTTGATGTAGTGATATACTTATGTACATCCATGCGTACATAAGTTTACAATCGAAGGATTTTCGTACGAGTTGTGTAGCATTAACAACTATCACAGTTATGGATTGGTATATCGCATAAGATGCATTTTTTTTTATAATTTATGAACCAGTAATAAGGTTGGGTAAATGTTACCAGAAAAATAAATTGTTACCATAATGTAGTTGTAACTCCATTTATCACAAGGATTACAATGGATGTAGCAGTTTATTAATTTAGAAACAGAAAATAACGTTGCTATATTGCAAAAGGGCAAATTTATTTAGAGAGATTTTATTCCACTAATTAACTAGTGGAAGTAGAGATAATGTATAACTAAAGAAATTAAGACAGAAGAAGTTAAGACAAGTGGCCGTAAGTTCGGCCAGGCCGAAGCTTATGTACCCTCCACCATGGATTGCGTAGAAACTTCTACTGAAGCCGATGCCAAGGTATCTTAAAACTTCCTAACACCGTAATATATACCACATAGTCCATACGTGGTATATATTACACTTAAAAAGGCCGATTAAATACGTAGATAATTAAGTTTAAAGTTTCTATAGAAATAAAATTTTGACAAAATAAAATTTTGACAACATTTTCTATAGAAGTAAAATTTTAACAAAATTTTTTATAGAAATAAAATTTGGAAATAATTTTCTATAGAAATAAAATTTGGAAAAATTTCTATAGAAATACAATTTTGACAAAATTTTCTATAGAAATAAAATTTTGTGAAAATTTTATATAGAAATAAAATTTTGACAAAATTTTCTATAGAAATAAAATTTTGACAAAATTTTCTATAGAAGTAACATTTTGACAATGTTTTCTATAAAAATAAAATTTTGGTAGATAATTTTTGGCTCGAGTGGCAACCATGATTATGAACCGATATGTACAAATTTTGTGTGATTGGGGATCGGCTATATATAACTATAGACCGATATGAGCCAATTTTGGCATGGTTGTTAGCGGCCTTATACTAACACCACGCTGCAAATTTCAACCGGATCGGATGAATTTTGCTCCTCCAAGAGGCTCCGGCGGACAAATCTGGGGATCGATTTATATGGGGGCTATATATAATTATGGACCGATATGGACCAATTCTTGCATGGTTGTTAGAGACCATATACTAACACCACGTACCAAATTTCAACCGGATCGGATGAATTTTGCTCCTCTAAGAGGATCCGGAAGTGAAATCTGGGGATCGGCTTATATGGGGGCTATATATAATTATGGGTCGATGTGGACCAATTTTTGCATGGTCATTAGAGAACATATGCCAAGACCATGTACCAAATTTCAGCCGGATCGGATGAAATTTGCTTCTTTTAGAGCAATCGCAAGCCAAATTTGGGGGTCCGTTTATACACACAAAAAATTTTTTCTCTGATTCAATCACCAAATTAATTGATCCAATTAATTTTTTAATTGAAATGTCTTCAATCACGAAAATGATAGTATCAATCACAGTTTTAATTGGGCATAGAAAAAATTCTTGATTAAAAAATTAATTGATTTTTTCAGCAAAATACAATTAATTTTTTAATTGATTCAATTAAAAATTTAATTGATGTTGATTGCAAAACGCAATTAATTTATTAATTAAAAAAATGTAACTATTTTCAATTACTTAGTTAGATTGGCTTAGAGTTTTTATTTGGATTAACAAATGATTGTTTGAAATACATTTTTAATTAAAAAAGTAAAAAACATCGGCACTTTTTTTAACTGAATTAGTCTTCCGAATTTGATTAATAAGTTAATTGTATCAATTAATTTTTTAATTAAACATTTTAAAAATTTCAATCATTGACTTAATTAACTTAATGTTTCTATCATGATTAAAAAGTTAATTGTATCAATTAATTTATTAATTGAAAAAATTTTCAACTTCAATTAACTTTTTAATTGGAAATATTTTGGTGATATTTTTTTCTGTGTATGGGGGCTATACGGAAAAGTGGACCGATATGGACCAATTTTTGCATGGTTGTTAGAAACCAAATACTAACACCATGTACCAAATTTCAGCCGGATCGGATGAAATTTGCTTCTCTTAGAGCAATCGCAAGCCAAATTTGGGGGTCCGTTTATATGGGGGCTATACGTAAAAGTGGACCCATATGGCCCATTTGCAATACCATCCGACCTACATCAATAACAACTACTTGTGCCAAGTTTCAAGTCGATAGCTTGCTTCGTTCGGAAGTTAGCGTGATTTCAACAGACGGACGGACGGACGGACGGACATGCTCAGATCGACCCAGAATTTCACCACGACCCAGAATATATGGGGTCTTAGAGCAATATTTCGATGTGTTACAAACGGAATGACAAAGTTAGTATACCCCCATCCCATGGTGGAGGGAATAATAAGGAGGTTATTTGCATTCTTGTTATTTTCAAATATTTGTCACAACTTTCTTCATAGAATTAAGTTGGAGCACGTGTCATACAATTTTAGACACTACCCTATGGGAAATTGGTGCAGATTGACACTGAAGTACCAGTCACAGGACTTGTAACAAAGCTCCACTTTTCGCAATGTTTACATTTTCATATAATTTATTAATTTGTATATTCTCCCGATATTAAAATCTTGTACGATTTACACATTTATTGAAATACAATTATTAGAATAATCTATTGACACAAAAAAAAACATTTTTTTGATTCAATCACGAAATTAATTGATCCAATTAATTTTTTAATTGATATGTCTTCAATCACAGAAATTATAGTATCAATTAAAAAATTAATTGAGAGTAAATTAAAAAAATAATTGATTCAATTAAAAAATTAACTGATACTATTGATTTGTATGATTTATTTCAATAAAAAATTGTTGAATCAATTAAATTGTTAATTGAATATTTTTTAAAACTCAATTAAGATTTTCATTGGAAAAATGTTCGCGAAAATGTTTTCTGTGTTGTTCAAAGTATTCCAAAAGTTTTTCCTTCCTAGTGTGATTCGGATGCTCAAAATGGTTCATGCGAAAGTGTCTATGGGATAAACCCACTAAATTGTGCCAGAGCGTGACCTTCGGAATGAGGCCAAGTCGTGGCGTTGGTGTTTGAAGTTCATAAAGAGCTGTGCTTCATTTGCTATAAATGGATTCATATTTTGAAATAGCCGCCATATAGACTTCATTTTAACTACACAGTAAGCTCTATTCCATGTTTTATAACTAGCTTTTTTCATTTTTATACCCTTCACCATAGGATAGGGGTACATTAACTTTGTCATTCCGTTTGTAACACATCGAAATATTGCTCTAAGACCCCATAAAGTAAATATTCTGGATCGTGGTGAAATTCTGAGTCGATCTGAGCATGTCCGTCCGTCCGTCTGTGGAAATCACGCTAACTTCCAAACGAAACAAGCTATCGGCTTGAAACTTGGCACAAGTAGTTGTTATTGATATAGGTCAGACGGTATTGCAAATGGGCCATATCGGTCCACTTTTACGTATAGTCCCCATATAAACGGACCCCAAAATTTGGCTTGCGATTGCTCTAAGAGAAGCAAATTTCATCCGATCCGGCTGAAATTTGGTACATGGTGTTAGTATATGGTCTCTAACAACATGCAAAAATTGGTCCACATCGGTCCATAATTATAGATAGCCCCCATGTAAACCGATCCGCAGATTTGGCTTGCGGAGCCTCTAAGAGAAGGAAATTTCATCCGATCTGGCTGAAATTTGATACATGGTGTTAATATATGGTCTCTAACAACTATGCAAAAATTGGTCCACATCGGTCAATAATTATATATAGCCCCCATATAATCCGATCCCCCGATTTGGCTTGCGGAGCCTCTAAGAGAAGCAAAATTCATCCGATCCGGCTGAAATTTATTACATGGTGTTAGTATATGGTCTCTAATGACCATGCAAAAATTGGTCCACATCGGTGCATAATATATATATATATCCCCCATATAAACCGATCACCAGATTTGACCTCTGGAGCCTCTTGGAAGACCAAAATTCATCTGATTGTTAATATATGGTTTCTACACGCTCACAAAAAGCGCTTCTGTAACATATACTCCCAAACATATTTTGCTTCAAGCATATACATTTTTGGGTATTGCCCAAACATTTATATGTTTGATCTCTTCCAATATATAATATGTTTGAAAGCATATTGGTCTAAACAATATATGTTTGGGTAGTCTAAGTTCCAAACATTTTGTATTTTTGCATCGAAATTCAATAATGTTGTCTTCCAAAAAACAATATGTTATTATGTGAATATATAATATGTTTGGAAGCATTTTGCACCCAAAAATATTATATGCTTAAAAAAATTCTCCCAAACAATATTGTGCTCAAAATTTTATTTATTTATTTATATATTTACAATCATAATAAATTATGAAAATAAACAGGTAATATAGGTGCTAACAACATAGGTATTCGACCTGAATGCTCAATTTTGTTTCTGCCCAATTGTATATTCCCCCACATCTTTCTCACTTCCACGAGATTTTTTAGTTCTTAGCACCTTTTTCTGTAATACAAACATTGTAGAAGAAATTATTCAATTGTATGATTTTTTTATTTTAATTTTACCTTTTGCTGGACGGGGATTCGAACAGCGGACCACACAGTTTGTAAGGATCAAAGAATTAGCTGATCAATTGCCCAAGGAAAAATAAAATGTTAATTTTGTAATAACAAGCAACAACCACCAACTTAATTCAATATCGCTCCCTGTTAAATAGCGCTCCAAGCTACTAAACACATATATGTTTATAGGCTATTTCTAAATTAATATATGTTTGCATCCAAGCATATTATATTTACAAACATTTTATGTCCCAAACATAATATGTTCTAACATATTGACATATATGTCCCAAACATGTTATGCTAGTTTATGAACGTTATATGCTTGCACTCAAAAATATTGTGTTTAAAAATTTGTGTTCCAAACATATAATGTTTATAGCCAAACATATGAAAAACAGTCTTTTTCATCCGTGTAACAGCTATGCAAAAATTGGTCAACATCGGTCAATAATTATATATAGCCCCCATATAAACCGATCCCCCGATTTGGCTTGCGGAGCCTCTAAGAGAAGCAAAATTCATCCGATCCGGCTGAAATTTATTACATGGTGTTAGTATGTGGTCTCTAATGACCATGCAAAAATTGGTCCACATCGGTGCATAATTATATATAGGCCCCATATAAACCGATCCCCAGATTTGACCTCCGGAGCCCCTTGGAAGAGCAAAATTCATCTGATTCGGTTGAAATTTGGTACGTGATGTTAGTATATGGTATCCAACAACCATAAAGGAATTGGTTCATATCAGTCCATAATTATGTATAACCCCCATATAAACCGATCCCCAGATTTGACCTCCGGTGCCTTTTGGAGAAGCAAAACTCATCCGATCTTGTTGAAATTTGGTACGTGGTGTTAGTATATGATATTTAACAACCAAAAGTGGTACATATCGGTCCATAATCTTATATAGCCCCCATATAAACCGATCCCGAGATTTGGTTTTGGAGCCTCTTGGAAGAGCAAATTTCATTCGAGTCAGTTGAAATTCGGTACATTGCCCTCAGATAAATTGATCCCCAATCACACAAAAATTGGTCCATATCAAGTTCATAATTGTATATAGCCCCCATATAAGCGACCCCCATATTTCAATTCTGGCTCTCTACGTACCGTGGAAAAGTCCATATCGTCCATATACCTCTTTGTCTAATATATACCACGTATGGCCTAACTCACAATTTAGAAAACGATGTTAAGAAGTTTTAAGATACCTTGCCATCGGTAAGTATTACCACAACCCAAGTAATTCGATTGTAGATGACAGTCTTTCGTAGAAGTTTCTACGCAATCCATGGTGGAGGGTACATAAGATTCGGCCTGGTCGAACTTACGGCCGTATATACTTGTTAAATGCTAATTCTAACTTTTTACCATCAATAGGAGGGGGTATATTAACTTTGCCATTCCGTTTGTAACACATCGAAACATTGCTCTAAGAACTCATAAAGTATATAAAGGTTGTGGTGAAATTCTGAGTCGATATAAGCATGTCCGTCCGTACGCCCGTCCGTCTGTTGAAATCATGCAAACTTCCGAACGAAACAAGCTATCGACTTGAAACTTGGCACAAGTAGTTGTTATTGATGTAGGTCGGACGGTATTGCAAATGGGCCATATCGGACCAATTTTACGTATAGCCCCCATACAAACCGACGCTCAGATTTGGCTTGCGGAGCCGCTTGGAGGAGCAAAGTTCATTCGATCCGGTTGAAATTTTGGTACATGGTGTTAGTATATGGTTTCTAACAACCATTCACAAATTGGTCCACATCGGTAGATAATTATATATAGCCCCCATATAAACCAATCCCCAGATTTGACCTCCGGAGCTCTTGGAGGAGCAACATTCATCCGATTCGGTTGAAATTTGGTACATTGCGCTAAGATGTGGCCGCTAACAACCATGCCAAAATTGGTCCATATCGGTCTATAGTTATATATAGCCGATCCCCAAAAATAATCTACCAAAATTGTACTACTATAGAAAATTTTGTCAAAATTTTATTACTATAGAAAATTTTGTCAAAATTTTATTACTATACAAAATTTTGTCAAGATTTTATATCTATAGAAAATGTTGTCAAAATTTTATTTCTATAAAAAATTTTGTCAAAATTTTATTGCTATGGAAAATTTTGTCAAAATGTTATTGCTATAGAAAATTTTGTCACAATTTTATTTCTATAGAAAATGTTGTATATTGAGAAGACGGTGTTAAGAAGTTTTAAGATACCTTGCCATCAGCAAGTGTTACCGCAACCCAAGTAATTCGATTGTGGATGACAGTCTTTCGTAGAAGTTTCTGCGCAATCCATGGTGGAGGGTACATAAGATTCGGCCTGGCCGAACTTACGGCCGTATATACTTGTTCTTTCTAAGTATTTCATATTTCCACATACTTACTAACCTTTACAACACCATGACTTGATGGCTAAAAGTGACCTATAACTTGAAGATAAATATATATGTATATCAGAATTTGGGGAAAAATTATTTTCTTATTTGAAAACGGTTGAATGTAGTAAAAATAATGTTTAATTCTTTTTTTTTTTTTGTAAAATTTCGATTTTCTAAGCTGGCTTAACGAACTATGATTCATGGTAATTGCTGCAGTAATCGCATATAACATTTGTATGACAACCAAGTGTACCCGTTTCCATATTCAGTCCCAGCACCCTTGAGTGTCTGGCATGTGAATGGGTTTTCCATTTATTTACATGCACTTTATTGTTTCTAATAATTGTAATCTTCTTTGCATATACAAAAGGGAGATTTACTTATATGACATTCCACGATGAATCGGATGAAGAACGAAACAATAATTGATAACTATGCGTTTATAAAATATAGTGCATGTGCCCATAAGAAAAAGTAGAAAACTCAAAAAATATATTTAATAACAGTCGAAATATTTTGGTATTTTGTCAGGCTTCCCAAGCCAAAATTACACGCAAAGAAAAAAACGTTTGGAAAACGTGTACCGAAAACGTTTTTCTTTTCACTGAAAAAACAGTGAACCCACCAGGAAGAAAACTTTCGATTAATTTTAGAAAATTTTGAATATTTGTAGAAAATTTTAACTAAACAGTATTACAAACGTTGGCAACACGCCGATGTTATAAAAATAAGTAAATATTTTTCGACAAATACAAGAAAATTTATTAGACATAACTAAGTTTTTTCACTTGTTAAAGAAAATTTTGTAGTTTGAAGAAAAAACTTGGAGTTCAAAATTGCAAGAATGTCTTTAGTGACATACCAAGTTCACGATGGACGAATTTTTGGTAAAAATTACAAATTTAAAGAAATTCTGAACTATTTTGTGGAAGACACGAATTTAGTTAATCTATGCTTCATTTGAGTATATTTTTTTCTCGGGTTTAGTTAATTTAACTAACGTACACATAAAAGTATTAGTGTAAAGAAAACTTTCTCCAAACATAATATTTCTATGAACTAAAATAAAGTTAAATTGGCTTTAGTGAAATAGAGAGTTCACTTTTTTTTTGAGTGTTCTTAGAGTTTTTTGAATTGCTTCGAAAATTTTAAACTTTTATCACCAAAAAAATTCGTTTGTTACAAAATTTTTATTTTTTCAATAAAAAGTTATTTTGAAACAACAACACAGGCCATTTCGTTTATATCAAACACTTTTCTTTTCTGACTTTAGGTCTGTAATAAGACACATTTTACAGTTCAAAATTTAATATACTACAATGTAATTTTGAACATTTTTTCGGAATCTTCCGAACATATGTGGAATATATGTTACAAAAAAAAAAAACATTGGTCGAAGCAGGAATCGAACCCACGACCCTTGGCATGTAAGTCGGACGTAGCAACCACTGCTCCACGATGCCAAACTAAATGTTTGTTTCTGTTAAATAAACTTTGTTTATGCGGTTCGTGGGCGCCGCAAGCTATGCTATATAAATATAACTTATATGGATATTTATCTCTTGATGACCATAACAGGTACATAGCTCAGTGGTTAGTGTGTTGGCTTACAAAGTGCATGGTCCGCGGTTCGATTCTCCGTCCAGGCGAAAGGTAAAAAAATTTTAAAAATTTATAAAATCGTATAATTTCTTCTACATTGTTGCTATTACAGGAAAAGGTGTTAAGAACTAAAAAAAACTCGTGGATGTGAGAGAGATGTGAGGGAAATGCAATTAGCAAGAAAACAATGTTTTTTCTTTGAGTTTGTCTTTATGAAATTGTTTTTACATCCTGGAAAAGAATAAACGTTTATCACAAAAAGTATATACTTTTCTTCCAAATACACTTCCTTACAGCGAAAAGCAAATGAGAAACGAACTTTGTTTGTCTAAAATTTCGTTTGGGAGGAAAGAATTATTTTTTACCGTGTAGATATAAGTGTCGGTGAAATCACAAAACTTTATTTCTTAGAGATGCTTAAGTAAATCAAATTTCGTACAATTTCAATAGAAAATAACCATAAATTAAGATTTGGTTTTCAAATGTACACCCTCAAAAAATATCGCTTCTGTAACATATACTCCCAAACACATTATGCTACAGGCATATATGTATTTTAAGGACTTGTCCAAACAAAATATTGTTTGTATTATTCAAACAAATTATGTTTCACCTTAGGCATACACTGGTAGAATAAACTTTTAAAGTTTTTTGTGTGTATATATATTTTTAAAGCGCAAATTGGTTACTTCCATTTTTTACTTGCAGCATACTCTCTCGGTCTTTCCTTTGAAACACATACATGCTTATAAGCAAATTAATATATGTTTGCATCCGCACATATTATATTTAAACAACTATTTACGGACATAAGTTCGGCGAGCCGTATCTTAAATACCCAACACAATGAATCAAAAAATGTAATTGTTTTCGTATAAAACTTTTCGTCAGGTTACTTCAAAATATATATCGAATTTCAGGTGAATTTGATGACAGATACTCTCCCAACCCACATGGAAATCGGGAGACTTAACACATGGGAGCTATACCAAAACATGGACCGATCCATACCATATTCGCTACACCTATTTAGGGACCGAAAATACCTCTAAATTTTGAATTTCCGGCAAATCGGTTAAAAATTGCACACAACTTTAAAAGCATTTCCAAACATGTCTTCTCACAGATGTTCTTTATTTTAACTACACAGGAAGTTCTTTTAATTCAATTTTTATACCCTCCACCATAGGATGGGGGTATATTAACTTTGTCATTCCGTTTGTAACACATCGACATATTGCTCTAAGACCCCGTAAAGTATATATATTCTGGGTCGTGGTGAAATTCTGAGTCGATCTGAGGATGTCCGTCGGTCCGTCCGTCTGTTGAAATCACGCTAACTTCCGAACGAAACAAGCTATCGACTTGAAACTTTGCACAAGTAGTTGTTATTGATGTAGGTCAGATGGTATTGCAAATGCGCCATATCGGTCCACTTTTACGTATAGCCCCCATATAAACGGACCCCCAAATTTGGCTTGCGAATCCTCTAAGAGAAGCAAATTTCATCCGATCCGGCTGAAATGTAGTACATGGTGTTAATATATGGTCTCTAACAACCATGCAAAAATTGGTCCACATCGGTCCATAATTATATATAGCCCCCATATAAACCGATCCCCCGATTTGGCTTGCGGAGCCCCTAAGTGAAGCAAATTTCATCCGATACGGCTAAAATGTGGTACATGGTGTTAGTATATGGTCTCTAATGACCATGCAAAAATTGGTCCACAACGGTCCATAATTATATATAGCCCCCATATAAACCGATAACCAGATTTGACCTCCGGAGCCAATTGAAAGACCAAAATTCATCTGATTCAGTTGAAATTAAGTACGTGGTGTTAATATATGGTCTTAAACACCCATGCAAAAATTGGTCGAAATCGGTCCATAATTATATATAGGCCCTATATAAACCGATCCCCAGATTTGACCTCCGGAGCCTCTTGGAAGAGCAAAATTCATCCGATTCGGTTGAAATTTGGTATCTGAAGTTAGTATATGGTATCCAACAACAATGCAGGAATTGGTTCATATCAGTCCATAATTATATATAGCCCCCATATAAACCGATCCCCAGATTTGACCTCCGGTGCCTTTTGGAGAAGCAAAATTCATCCGATCTGGTTGAAATTTGGTACGTGGTGGTAGTATATGATATTTAACAACTATGCCAAAAGTGGTCCATATCAGTCCATAATCATATATAGCCCCCATATAAACCGATCCCGAGATTTGGTTTTAGAGCCTCTTGGAGGAGCAAATTTCATACGAGTCAGTTGAAATTTGGTACATTGTGCTACTATATGGCCGTTAATAACCATGCCTAACTAGGTCGATATCGGTTTATAGTTATATATAGCCATCAGATAAATAGATCCCCAATCACACAAAAATTGGTCCATATCAAGTTCATAATTGTATATAGCCCCCATATAAGCGACCCCCATATTTCAATTCTGAGTTAGTATGGACTAACTCACAATTTAGAAAACAAAACATTTACCGATACACACCATATTCGGAACACTTATTTATGAACCTAAAATACCTCTAGATTTTCAATTTCAGGTAAATCGGATAAAAATTGCGGTGTCTAGAATCCCAAGAAGTAATATTAGGAGATCGGTCTATTTGAGGGCTATACCAAAACATGGGCCGATACCCACCATTGTTAACACACCTATTTTTGGTCTTAAAATAAAGATCTCAAGCTTGGCAAAAATATAGAATATTATTTAAACATAAAAGATCGAATAAAAAACAAAATAACTCAAGTAAAATCCGAAAATACCTCTAGATTTGATACTTCAGGCAAATCGGATAACAACTACAGTTTCTAGAAGACCAAGAAGTAAAATCCGGAGATCGGTCTATATGGGGGCTATACCAAAACATGGGCCGATACACACCATTTTCGACAAATCTGTTTGTGGTCCTATTTTAGGACCTCTAGATTTCCAATTTTCGAAAAATCGGATTAAAACTACGGTTTCTAGAAGACCAAGAAATAAAATCGGGCGAACGGTCTATATGGGGGCTATACCAAAACATGGACCGATATACAACATTTTCAACTCTTCTCTTTGTGGTCCTACAATACCTCTAGATTTTCAATTTCAGATAAATCGGATAAAAACTACGGTTTCTAGAAGCCCAAGAAGAAAATCGGGAGATCGTTCTTATATGGGGGATATACCAAAAAACAAAATAACTCAATAAGATCCGAAAATACCTCTAGATTTGATACTTCAGGCAAATCGGATAACAACTACAGTTTCTAGAAGCCCAAGAAGTAAAATCCGGGCCGATACACACCATTTTCGACACATCTATTTGTGGTCCTAAAATACCTCTAGATTACCAATTTTCGAAAAATCGGATAAAAACTACGGTTTCTAGAGGCCCAAGAAATAAAATCGGGCGAACGGTCAATATGGGGCTATACAAAAACATGGACCGATATACACCATTTTCGACACACCTATTTGTGGTCCTAAAATACCTCTAAATTTCTATAAGCCCAATACTCCAAATCGGTGGATCGGTTTATATGGGAGCTATATCAAAACCTGGACCGATATAGCCCATCTTCGAATTTGGCCTGCGTGCAGACAAAAGAAGAATCTGTGCCAAATTTCAGGACGATAGCGCCATTATTGAAGAATGTAGGGTGATTACAACAGACAGACAGACGGACATGCTTATATCGTCTTACAATTTCTCCCTGATCAAGAATATATATGCTGTATATAGTCGGAAATCGATATTTCGATGTGCTCTAGAACTGATTGCCTCATATAAACAAAAGGTACCATATTTGCCATATAAAAAGCCTTACTTAGGATTCACTCTAACATAGTATTGCAAACATACAGTAAAAGCTTTCCCAAGAATTTCCTACCGCAACAAAATCATTTGCCATACAACTGGTGACGGCGAAAGAGCAACGCTAAAAAAGAACAATAAAATCGCCATGGAATTTTGTTTTGCTGTTACTATTGTACATACCACCATTCCATATGCAGTAATCACCTGACCAACCAGGACATCATTACGAATATAAATCTTTGGGCTGCCATTGTCTTTTGGGTGGTGTATGTTATCTATAATATTGTGGACTGATATGAAATGTAATTTATGAATGCAGACACGGTTGAGAGCCATCTCTACCGAAAACGGTAACCCCTGAGATGGCTTCGTAATGGTTGAATACAATGGAAATATATTCACGGTAGGGTATTAAAAGTTATACAGCTGATAAAGATAGTCACTAGGTAATATGGTAGGGTAGAAGTTAGTTCAGCTATAATATCGTGATTATTACTACTTCATTTGGTTTTGTTTTCAACATTTCATTTGTTTCAACAGATAAATCTTCACCAGTATATGTATTTATCGGTCAACATATTTCCCTCAAAAGTATTTATAGATATTGTAGGTTTGTCTTAATAAAAGGAAATATTTTATTAGAAGATGTGAATATTATGTTATACATTAAAAGAAGAGTTTTCTTTTCTGAGGACACATTAAATATTTTTCTTTAATAGGAACAAAAAATAAATTCGGGTACAATTGCTTTAAACTAAGAGACAAAGAGAATTTTCGTTCGTCTATAATTTTATTCTTGATGAAAACATTTTTCCTCTGGGTATATTTAAAGCACATTCCTTAAAATTTTTGTAACATTGATGTAATGACGGAGACTATTTAGTAACTTTAGAATTGTGCGAAAGACACCCTGCACAAAAAAAAATAAATAAACTATTAAGCATGCAAAGATCAACCCATAGAGAAAAATAAGCATATAGGAATTTCTATATTTGTATCAGGATATACTTTGAATTTTCGAATTTTTCGGGGTGGTTCGCAAACTAAAATTTTTATATAAAAATTAAATTTTTTCCAGGATTTGGATGGATTTATGGTGATCGCTTTTTTATGATGACCGCGAATTAAGCATTGTTTGGATGGAATTTTCGATGTTTTGGGGGTATCACGCATTGGACTCACGGTTTTTTCTATGGAAATTTCGTCAAAATTTTATTTCTATAGAAAATTTCGTCAAAATTTTATTTCTATAGAAAATTTTGTCAACATTTTATTTCTATAGAAAATTTTGTCATAATTTTATTTCTATAGAAAATTTTGCCAAATTTCATTTCTATAGAAAATTTTGTCAAAATTTTATTTCTATTGAAAATTTCGTCAAAATATTATTTCTATAGAAAATTTTGTCAAAATTTTATTTCTTTAGTAAATTTTGCCGAATTTTATTACTATAGAAAATGTTGTCAACATTTTATTTCTATAGAAAATTTTATCAAAATTTTACCAAACCTAAAAAAATCAAAACAAGTAGTTGTTATTGATGTAGGTCGGATGGTATTGCAAATGGGCCATATCGGTCCACTTTTACGTATAGCCCCCATATAAAGGAACCCTCAGATTTGGCTTGTGGAGCCTCTAACAGAAGCATATTTTATCCGATCCGGCTGAAATTTGGTACATGGTGTTGGAATATGGTCTCAAACAACCATGCAAAAATTGGCCCACATCGGTCCATAATTATATATAGCCCCCATATAAACCGATCCCCGATTTGGCTTGCGAAGCCTCTAAGAGAACCAAATTTCATCCGATCCGGCTGAAATTTGGTACATGGTGTTGGTATATGTTCTCTAATGACCATGCAAAAATTGGTCCATATCGACAAATAATTATATATAGCCCCCATATAAGCCGATCCCCAGATTTGACCTCCGGAGCCTTTTAGAGGAGCAAAATTCATCCGATCCAGTTGAAATTTGGTACGTGGTGTTAGTATATGGTATCTAACAACAATGCAAGAATTGGTCCATATCGGTCCATAATTATATATAGCCCCCATATAAATCGATCCCCAGATTTGTCCTCCGGAGCCTCTTGGAGGAGCTAAATTCTTCCGATCCGGTTGAAATTTGGAACATGGTGTTAGAATGTGGTCTCTAACAAACACGCAAGAATTGGTCCATATCGGTCCATAATTATATATAGCCCCCCATAAAAACCGTTCCCCAGATTTGATCTCCGGAGCCTCTTGGAGGAGCAAAATTCATCCGATCCGGTTGAAATTTGCAACGTGGTGTTAGTATAAGGCCGCTTATAACAATATAATTGGTACATATCGGTCTATAGTTATATATAGCCGATCCCCAATCACACAAAAATTGGTCCATATCGGTTCATAATCATGGTTGCCACTCGAGCCAAAAATAATCTACCAAAATTTTATTTCTATAGAAAATTTTGTCAAAATTTTATTTCTATAGAAAATTTTGTCATAAATAGATTTCTATAGAAAATTTTGCCAAATTTTATTTCTATAGACAATTTTTGAAAAATTTTATTTCTATAGAAAATTTTGTCAAAATTTTATTTCTATAGAAAATGTTGTCAACATTTTATTTCTGTAGAAAATTTTGTCATAATTTTATTTCTACCGAAAATTTTGCCAAATTTTATTTCTATAGAAAATTGTTGAAAAATTTTATTTCTATAGAATATTTTTGCAAAATTTTATTTCTACAGACAATTTTGTCAAAATATTATTTCTATAGAAAATTTTATCAAAATTTTATTTCTATAGAAAATTTTGCCAAATTTTATATTTATTGAAAAGTTGGTCAAAATTGTATTTACCAGATATGAGCAAATAGTTTTTATATAAGCTTTCGATGGAATTTTCGTTCCTTTTGGTAAATTTTATCCACCTTTTAGCTCTTTGGATTTTTGGGGGTAATCATGAATTTTAGGACACATAGTTTAGGAGACATGAGCAAAACAAGTTTTTCATATAAAAATTTTATTTTTTTTCACGATTTAAATGGATTTTTTGGGGTAATCATGAATTGTATATAGATTTGTAGAGAATGTTCTTTTTCGCTCTAGGACGCATAGTTTAGGCTATTTCATATAAAAATTTAGATTTTTGTCAGGATTGGGATGAAATTTGGATTTCTGGGGGAAGATCACGAATTAACCTCCTTTTTGCTCTAGGGCGTACAACTTAGGAGATATGAGCAAAACAAGTTATTCATATTAAAATTTTGATTTTTTCAGGATTTGGATAAAATTTTCGATCTTTTGTGGGTGGAAACGAATTAAGCTTGGTTTGGCTCTGTTTACTTCTAGGTTTTCATATATAAATATCGGGTTTCTCAGGATTTATATTAGCAGATATAAGCAAAAACAGTTTTTCATATAAAAATCAGGATTTTTTAGGATTTGGATGGAATTTTCGATTTTTTGGGTCTGATCACGAATTAACCTCATTTTCGCTCCAGGATGCTTATTTTAGGAGATATGTGCAAAAGAAGGCTTTTTATATAAAATTTTGAATTGTTATAGTATTTGGATAGAATTTTAAATTTTTTTTGGGATGATTACGAGTTAACATCCTTTTCGTTGTAGGACGCATAGTTTAGGAGATATGAGCAAAAGAAAAATGTTGGCTCTTTTAGGAATTATAGGGAATTTTCGGTTTTTTGGGGTGACCACGAATTAACTTCCTTTTCGCCCTAGGACATTTAGTTTAGGAGATATGAGCAAAATTAGTACTTCATATAAAAATTTGAATTTTTTTAGGATTTGAATCGAAATTTCGGTTTTTTTGTTGATCGCAAATTAATCGCCTTTCGCTCCAGGACGCTTAGTTATGTGCAAAATAATAATTTTCATATAAAAAATTGTTTTTTTTTTAAGGATTTTGGTGGAATTTTCTATTTTTTTTTTGGGTGATCACGAATTGACATTCCCTTGGCTCCAGGATGCATAGCTTAGGAGATATGAACTAAAAAAGGTTTTCATATAAAAATTTGAATTTTTATATGATTTGGGCGGAATTTTGTTTTTTTGTGGATGATCACGAATTACCCTCGTTTTCACTACAGGACTCTTAGTTTAGGAGATATAAGCAAAAGCAGTTTTTCATATAAAAATCTCGATGTTTTAGGATTTGGATGCAATTTTAAATTTTTTGGGGGTGATCACGAATTTTTAGGATTTGCATAGAATTTTAATTTTTTTGTGGTGTTTACGAATTACCTTTTTCGCTCTAGAACGCTTAGTTTAGGAGTTCCTCATATAAAAATGCCGATCTTTTCAGGATGTGTATGGAATTTTCGATTTTTGGGGGTGGGAATTTTTCTTTGGTGAGGGGAATTAAGTTTCATTTCCCTCAACGACGCTTAGTTGATGAAATATGAAAAAAATAAGATTTTCATCTAAAAATTGTATTTTTACGATTACGATTTGGATGAAAAAAAGACAAAATTTGTATTGGAGCAGTACAAATGCTTGGCTCAATATCTATCGGCGTTACATTGAGATGATCCGTTTTCCCTATTTTTATCTAATCCCACATTTAGCTAATATTGGCAAACACTTTTGGGTACATTCTTACGAAATATTTTCATGTCTGCCGATAACATCACCTTCTTTCCTTGAAAGCGTCTATTATATGGAATCTATTCATTCAACACTTTTCTATGGTGCCTGCCAAGACAATGCTCTGACATGGTTGTGGATAAGACATTGTAGTCTTAAGCACTATGCATAAGAAGCATTCATAGGATGATTTAGATTCTTGAGATGTTTGCAGCACACCTTCGTTTATAAGAAAGTGTGAATGAAGATTCATATTTAATTTTGCATACAAATTAATTTGGATTTTAAATGATATTGTATATAGGGAAAAAGTTCGGCCGATTGAATAAAGCCTTTCATATGATTTGAAATATAAATTCTGTAGAGTTTTACCAACAGCTTTTCTAGCTTTTGGCAATTTGGAGATCCAGCGCTCCTTCTAAGAAAGTAAAGTTTGGAGATCGTTTGCTATATAAAACACTTATCGATATGGACCGAATTTGATATATATATTTATGATTCTAATCTCTAGATTTACATTTTCAGGAAAATTTAATAAAAAGTTCGGTGAATAGAAGTCCATCTCCCAAATCGGGAAATGGGCCGGGTTTAACCAAATTTTGTATACTTTTTAAGGAACCAAAATTTCCTCAGAGGATATATCAAAACATGGACCGATACACACCATATTCGCCTAACCTATTTGTGGAACTAAAAAAACTCTAGAGTTTGATTTTCGACATGGACCGATACACCTCCACCATGGATTGGACTGATATGGACCAGTTTTGGCATGGTTGCTAACTATCATATACTACCACCACGTACTAAATTTCAACCATATCGTATGAATTTTGCTTCTCCAAAAGGCACGGGAGGTCACATCTGGGGGTCGGTTTATATGGGGGCTATATATAATTATGGACTGATATGAACCAATTCCTGCATGGTTGTTGGATACCATATACTAACATTGCGTACCAAATTTCAGCCGAATCGGATGAATTTTTCTTTCCAAGGGGCTCCGGATGTCAAATCTGGGGATCGGTTTATATGGGGCCTATATATAATTATTGACCGATTTCGACCAATTTTTGCATGGGTGTTTGAGGCCATATATTAACCCCACGTACCAAATTTCAACTGAATCAGATGAATTTTGGTCTTCCAAGAGGCACCGGAGGTCAAATCTGGTGATCGGTTTATATGGGGGCTATATATAATTAGGAACCAATGTGGACCAATTTTTGCATGGTTGTTAGAGACCATATATTAATACCATGTACTAAATTTCAGCCGGATCGGATGAAATTTGCTTCTCTTAGAGGCTCCGAAAGCCAAATCGGGGGATCGGTTTATATGGGGGCTATATATAATTATGGACCGATGTGGACCAATTTTTGCGTGATTGTTAGAGCCCATATACTAACACCATGTACCAAATTTCAGCAGCATCGGATGAAATTTGCTTCTCTTAGAGGCTCCGCAAGCCAAATCGGGGGATCTGTTTAAACAGGGGCTATATGTAATTATGGACCGATGTGGACCAATTTTTGCATGGTTGTTAGAGACCTAACACCATGTACCAAATTTCAATAGGATCGGATAAATTTTTCTCCTCCAAGAGGCTCTGAGCGTCGGTTTATATGGGGGCTATACGTAAAACTGGTCCGATATGGCCCGGTTCATAATTATATATAGGCTCCATAATTATATATAGTCCCCATATAAACCGATCCCCATATTTGACCTCAGGAGCCTCATGGATGAGCATCTTCGATTCGGTTGAAATTTTGGTGTTAGTATATGGTCTCTAACAACCATGTAGGAATTGGTCCATATCGGTCTATAGTAAAAATAATCTACAAAAATTTTATTATTATAGAAAATTTTGTCAAAATTTTATTACTGTACAAAATTTTGTCAAGATTTTATTTCTATACAAAATTTTATTTTTATAGAAAATTTTGTCAAAATTTTATTTCTATCGAAATTTTGTCAAAATTTTATTACCATACAAAATTTTGTCAAGATTTTATTTCTTTAGAAAATTTTGTCAAAATTTTATTTCTAAAGAAAATTTTGTCAAAATTTTATTTTTAAAGAAAATTTTGTCAAAATTTTAGTTCTAAAGAAAATTTTGTCAAAATTTTATTACTATACAAAATATTGTCAAGATGTTATTTCTATAGAAAATTTCGTCAAAATTTTATTGCTATAAAAAATTTTGTCAAAATTTTTGTCAAAAAAATTTTGTCAAAATATTATCCGGCTGAAATTTGGTACACTAATAGAAAAAATTACGTTTCACAATCGTGAACGGTCGTTGTCAAAATGAAACGGAAACGTTCACAAAAAATCAAAAAGGAATGTAAACGATTTCGTCCACGGGCGTTCACGATTTCATGAACGGCAGTCGTTTTTCTTTGGCCATGGAAAGTTTTAAAATAATCGTTAGACGTTGTTATGGCAACTCCGCCGCTGGTGCAATGTGCTAAGGCGACTGTTAACGCGTATCGTGCACAGAGTTGGCCTGTCACAAACTGTGACTTTTGCGACATACATTTGCGACGGTATAATACGTATGTCGCAAAAGTCGTAAACCTACTGTAGAAAACCTAATTTTGAATAGGAGAAATCCTGAACATTTTTTATCTTAGTTTGACAGCATTCGCTGAGAGTTTCTGCAGAAATTTGTGAAAGTTTTCCCACGGTCAAGCCTATTTCCTTAGGTGGCATCGAAATTCCCGTTGGTGGGTGTGCAAAATATCTTAAAGCTAAGAAAGGACGAGAAAATCCACGGTTACCCTGTACTCGTGCAAAAGGCAATGGTGAAAATGTGGGGACTAAAGCCTTCTCTTCGCACATACCATCGTCTTGGATATCATCGAATTTGCTGCCTAGCTGACGCGACTAAAGTATTTCGAGTTTGCGACTTTTGTTACTTTTTCTACATTTACGACACGTATGTGACGTATACGACGTTTACAACTTTGCGACAGTAGCAAACCTAAAAAAGTTTGATACAGACCATCTCTGATCATGCAGGCAACACAGGTTCGAGTCACGGTAGCGGAAATATTTTTTTTAATTTTGTTTATAAATTCGTAACCATTACGTTCTCAGATCATGAACGCTGGTTGTTGTCTTGACCAGGGCTGTGGAGTCGAGCCAATTTTGCTCGACTCCGACTCCGACTCCAGCATTTTTCATCAGCTCGACTCCGACTCCGGAGTCGACTCCGGGTAATATAACTAAATCTCATTTTAATACCACTAATTTGTAGTTCTATTGTGGGGGTACCGTAAGTGGATCGATATAAAGTATCGTATTTATTTATGTGTGCAAAAAAGGTCTTAATTTCACATTAGATGCCAATTGAACTCTATATTTCAAATTTAGGGCAATGTTTAATAAATAAAATAATGATATAAATACCCATTATAACATGAGAAGATACCAACATTATATGTATTTGTGGACCAAAATTATCCTTTAAATTTGTTGCGAGCTATATAAAGGTTTATATTCCCATATGCATGCATTTGAATGTGAATCGATTTAGACAAAATTGTATATACTTCTACAAAATCTATGTACTTAAAATTTAAATCTAACGTTATGGGACGTAAAACAATTTTAACAAAAAATAAAAATGCAAGGAAAGTCTAAAGTCGGGCGGGCCGATTATAATATACTCTGCACAACTTTGTATTTAGATCTACATTTTGATAAAATCTCAAATCTTCTACAGAATCTCGGGCAATATTTGGGAAATATTTATAATTGTTTAGACAATTTCGCAAAAATGCATTTATGATTCATTCATTGAAAAATTTGAAAATTTGAGTCATTTCTACAAATTTTCGACTAAGCAGTGAGTATCATTGAGCATACAATTTTGCACAAATTTTTGTCTAGTAAAAAAAAAATGCAAAATTTTATATAGAAATAAAATTTTGCAAAATTTTCTACAGAAACAAAAATCTGACTAAATTTTCTATAGAAATAAAATTTTGGCAAAATTTTCTATAGAAATCAAATTTTGACCAAATATATAGAAATAAAATTTTGAATAAAATTTTTATAGAAATAAAATTTGGCAAAATTTTTTATAGAAATAAAAGTTTGAACAAATTATCAATAGAAATACAATTTAAAAAAAAAAATTGTGTAGCAAACAAAATTTTGCAAAATTTTCTATAGAAATAAAATTTTGCAAAATATCCTATAGCAACAAAATTTTGACTAAATTTTCTATAGAAATAAAATGTTGACTAAATTTTATATAGAAAAAAATATTTCTATAGTAATAAAATTTTGAATACATTTTTTATAGCAGTGAGTATCAGTGAGCATCAGTAAGAAAAAAAAATTTGAGAAAATTTGCTATAGAAATAAAATTTGAAAATTTTTTCTTATAGAAATACAATTTTGAAAAAATTATCAATAAAAATACAATTTTAGAAAAATTTTTGTGTAGTAAATAAAATTCTGCAAAATATTCTACAGAAACAAAATTTCGACTAAATTTTCTATAGAAATAAAATTTTGACTAAATATTCTATAGAAGCAAAATTTTGACCAAATTTTCTAATGAAAAAATCTATTACTATAAAATTTTGGCAAAATTTTCTATAGAAATAAAATTTTGATTAAAATTTTTATAGAAATAAAGTTATCAATAGAAACAAAATTTTGAAAAACTTTTTGTGTAACAAACCAAATTTTGCAAAATATTCTATAGAAACAAAATTTTGACTCAATTTTCTATAGAAATAAAATTTTGACTAAATTTTCTATAGAAAAAAAAAATATTTCTATAGTAATAAAATTTTGAATAAATTTTTTATAGAAATAAAATTTTGACAAAATTTGCTATAGAAATACAATTTTGACAAAACTTTTTATAGAAATAACATTTTGACAAAATTTTGTATAAAAAACAACTTTGAAAAAATTTCTGTCAATATTCCACATATGTATATGGCCTTAAAATAAAATGAAAAAAAAAAATAATTTCGATCGTTCGAAATATTTCAAATAACATAAATTGATATGGGCATTAAAATGGATCGATCCAGCCCATCTGCTAGTCTAACATTCTAGGAAACATAAAAAGATAGCCGTAATTGGAAGTTGATTTTCATTTACAATCATGCTGTACATTGATCGAATGAATAACGCAATGGAAACTAATTTGCGTAAAAACTTGCTTAGTTACAAAAATGTGAAGTATTTTAAAAAATTTGGTTTAGCCGGAGTCGGAGTCGAGCAAAATTTTTACGACTCCGACTCCGACTCCAGCAAAATCTTCAGACTCCGACTCCAAGACTCCGACTCCGACTCCGACTCCGGCTCCACAGCCCTGGTCTTGACAACGTATGGTGTAATTTTTACGTAGTCGGATTGAACCCATCTGTTCTCAGTTTGACAACACATGTGTGTTGATTCACTGTCATGAACGGATCGTTTCGAAATGACCACGCCGTTCATGATTTTTTCTATGGGTGTACATGGTGTTAGTATATGGTCTCTAATGACCATGCAAAAATTGATCCACATTGGTTCCTAGTTATATATAGCCCCCACATAAACCGATCCCCAGATTTGACCTCTGGAGCCCCTTGGAGGAGCAAAACTTATCCGTTCCGGTTTAAATTTGGTACGTGGTGTTAGTATATGGTCTCTAACAACCATGCAAAAATTGGTCCATATCGGTCCATAATTATATATAGCCCCCATATAAACCGATCCCCAAATTTGACCTCCGGAACCTCTTGAAGGAGCAAAATTCATCCGATTCCGTTGAAATTTGGTACATTGTACTAGTATATGGCCGCTAACAACCATGGCAAAAGTGGTCCATATCGGGCTAAAGTTATATATAGCCGATCCCCAATCACACAAAAAGTGGTCCATATCGGTTCATAATCATGGTTGCCATTCGAGCCAAAAATACGAGTAATCTACCATAATTTTATTTCTATAGAAGATTTTGTCAAAATTTTTTTTCTATAGAAAATTTTGTCAAAATTTTTTTTCTATAGAAAATTTTGTCAATTTTTTTTTTTCTATAGAATATTTTGTCTAACTTTTACTTTACTAGAAAATGTTGTCAACATTTTATTTCCATAGAAAATTTTGCCAAATTTTATTTCTATAAAAAAAATTTGGGAACATTTTATTTCTATAGAAAATTTGTCAAACTTTTATTTCCAAAGAAAATTTTGTCATAATTTTATTTGTATAGAAAATTTTGTCAAAATTTTATTTCTATAGAAAATTTTGTTAAAATTTTATTTCTATAGAAAATTTTTTCAAAATTTTATTTCTATAGAAAATTTTCTCAAATTTTTATTTTATCGAAAATGTTCTCAAAATTTTATTTCTATAGATAATTTTGTCAAACTGAATTATATACGTATTTATTCGGCCTTTTTATACCCACCACCATAGAATGGTGACGGGGGTATAATAAGTTTGTCATTCCGTTTGTAACACATCGAAATATCGATTTCCGACTATATAAACGATGTCCGTCTGTCCGTCTGTCTGTTGTAATCACGCTACAATCTTCAATAATCAAGCAATCGTGCTGAAATTTTGCACAAACTCGTCTTTTGTCTGCAGGCAGGTCAAGTTCGAAGATGGGCTATATCGGTTTTGATATAGTCCCCATATAAACCGACCTCCCGATTTGGGGCCTTGGGCTTATAGAAATCGTAGTTTTTAATCAATTTGCCTGAAACTGAAAATCTGGAAGTACTTGAGGACCATAAAGAGGTGTGCCAAAAATGGTGAGTATCGGTCCATGTTTTGGTATAGCCCCCATATAGACCGATCTCTCGATTTTACTTCTTGGGCTTATAGAAACCGCAGTTTTTATCCAATTTACCTGAAATTGGTAATTGAGAGGTACTTTAGAACCATAAAGAGATGTGCCAAAAATGGTGAGCATCGGTCCATGTTTTGGTATGGTCCCCATATAAACCGACCTCCCGATTTGTGGTCTTGTGCTTATTGAAACCGTAGTTTTTATCCAATTTTGTTGAAATTTGAAATCTAGAGGTATTTCAGGACCATAAAGAGGTGTGCCGAAAATGGTGAATATCGGCCCATATTTTAGTATAGGCCCCATAAGCACGATCTCCCGATTTAACTCCTTGGGTTTCTAGAAACCGTAATTTTTATCTGATTTGCCTGAAATTGTAAATATTCTGGTATTTTAGGCTCAAAAAAACGTGTATCGGATTAAGTTTTTATCGGTCCATTTGGTAATGCCTCCATATAGACCGACTTCACTTCTTGAGGGTGTAAAATGCGCACTGATCATGAAAATTGCTTGAAACTCAATGTAAAATTTCCAGATTTTACTTCTCGGGTGAAAATCTACAGATTTAAGATTTCAAATCAAGACGTTATTTTATAATTTTCCTGCACACAAACAAAAATGGTTCGTATAAATCCAGAATCTGATATAGTCCTCATAGGTGAAATCTTTAAATTTATGTTCGGAAAGTGTCCTCAAGTCCTCAAGCCCTCCTGAAATTTCAAAGGAAACCCTAACATTTGGTTCATGGTGGTGTGTATTTAAGATTCGGCCCGGCCGAACTCACTGCTGTATATACTTGTTTAGTTTAATGTATACCACATATGGACTAACTTACAAGTTAGAAGACGGTGTTAGGAAGTTTTAAGATACCTTGCCATCGGCAAGTGTTACCGCAACCCAAGTAATTCGATTGTGGATGCCATTCTTTCGTAGAAGTTTCTACGCAATCCATGGTGAAGGGTACATAGAATTCGGCCTGGCCGAACTTACGGCCGTATATACTTGTTTTACTTCATATTTGTTCCATACGCTTGGGTTCCTTTGCACACGGCCTTTTAAATCGAACGCGAAAATGAGTCCTAAATTAATTTTGGACTTGATTTGACTTGACATTTGTGGTCCTGTTTCATTTGACTTTTTCCGCCTTTTTCATCATATGGTATTAAAGTTCCTTAAAAACGCGTTAACCACACACAGAGAAGGAATATGATCATCCCCAACATATTCCAAGAGCATTTTTGTAACAAATATGTTCCATGTTCACCGTATAAAAAAAATTTTTGCTCTTGTAACATGTTTGATGTGATCATATTCCTTCTCTGCTTGCATAATTTAAATTTCCAAATGCACACACGACTTCATGTATAAATTATTCCTTGTTTCAAATAGAGCATTTTTAAAATTAATTATTGAAGTATTTGAAAATTTGTTCCCAATTTTTTTGGGACAAATCGACCTCATTTCTAAAATTTTCTTTTATATAAAGATACCATTTTGAAATCGAATTAAGGATCCCTAATCTTTCATATTGGGACAATATAGTGCAACCTTAGTGCAATTCGTCTCTACTTTGAGTCGGAATCAATACCAAAATCTTTGAAACCAAGTAACTTTGTTTTTTTCTTAGGGAATGTTAATTGTATGTTTATTATGATGAGTTGGGAACACCAATCAAATCATACACAAAAAAAGTAAATTGTTTTATAGCTAGAATGATATGCGTCGTACGAAAATTGAACTAATTTATAGTCCTCATTTTAAAATGAACCAAAAATAAAGAAAAAAACCATTGGCGCCACATCACAACCATTTTAGCCATACTGTAGTTCCTTTTTTACTATTTTTGGGAATTGTACGAAAATGTTCTTTTGCTTTAGTTCATATTGAACTTATGGGCATGGTCATTCAACTTTAGTTCATAAATATAAATTATTTGAGCCACAATTAAAAAAAGGAAAATATCATTGGGCTGTGGAAAATATAAAAAAAATTAATACTAACAAGTAAGAAAAGTCTAAAGTCGGGCGGGACCGACTATATTATACCCTGCACCACTTTGTACATCTAAATTTTCGATGCCATATCACATCCGTGTTGGGGGCTATATATAAAGGTTTGTCCCAAATACATACATTTAAATATCACTCAATCTGGACAGAATTTGATAGACTTCTACAAAATCTATAGACTCAAAATTTAAGTCGGCTAATGCACTAGGGTGGAACACAATGTTGGTAAAAAAAAAATATGGGAAACATTTAAATCTGAAGCAATTTTAAGGAAACTTCGCAAAAGTTTATTTATGATTTATCGCTCGATATATATGTATTCGAAGTTTAGGAAAGTTAGAGCCATTTTTACAACTTTTCGACTAAGCAGTGGCGATTTTACAAGGAAAATGTTGGTATTTTGACCATTTTTGTCGAAATCAGAAAAACATATATATGGGATCTATATCTAAATCTGAACCGATTTCAACCAAATTTGGCACGCATAGCTACAATGCTAATTCTACTTCCTGTGCATAATTTCAACTAAATCGGAGTTAAAAATTGGACTCTGTGGTCATATGAGGGTAAATCGGTCGAAAGCTATATATGGGAGATATATCTAATTCTGAACCGATTGCAACCAAATTTGGCACGCATAGTTACAATCCTAATTCAACTCCCTGTGCATAATTTCAACTAAATCGGAGCAAAACATTGGCCTCTCTATTCATATGAGTCTAAATCTGGCGAAAGCTATATATGGGAGCTATATCTAAATCTGAACCGATTTCAAGCAAATTTGGCACGCATAGCTACAATGCTAATTCTACTCCCTGTGCCAAATTTCAATTAAATCGGAGTAAAAGATTGGCCACTGTGGTCATATGAGTGTAAATCGGGCGAACAATATATATGGGAGCTATATCTAAATCTGAACCGATTTCAACCAAATTTGGCACGCATAGCTACAATGCTAAAGGGTGATACGGTCAAAATTTGGTCAATATAAACTTGACGTATTTCTTTCAATTTTGCATTTAAAAAACCTGAACACCCCTCATTTTGAAGGTGTGTGTGTAGAATGTTGCTCCTATTTTGATTTTGGAATTCACTCTTCAGTTGTAAAAATGCAGTCCAAACAAGAAGAGCAGCGTATCAAAATTTTGCTCGCGCATCGCGAAAATCCGAGCTACTCGCATGCAAAGCTGGCAAAATCGCTAAAAGTTGCCAAATCAACCGTTACAAATGTAATTAAAGTGTTTGGGGAACGTTTGTCGACAGCCAGGAAGTCTGGATCGGGGGGAAATCGAAAACCGGAAGCCGCTGAGACGACAAAGAGAGTTGCCGGTAGTTTCAAGCGAAACCCTAACCTCTCTCTCCGAGATGCCGCAAATAAGCTGGGTGTATCGTCTACAACCGTGCATCGAGCCAAAAAACGAGCCGGACTATCGACATACAAGAAGGTAGTGACTCCAAATCGCGATGATAAACAAAATACGACGGCCAAAGCGCGATCCCGGAGGCTGTACACGACGATGCTGACGAAGTTTGACTGCGTGGTAATGGACGACGAAACCTACGTCAAAGCCGACTACAAGCAGCTTCCAGGACAGGAGTTTTATACGGCAAAAGGAAGGGGAAAGGTAGCAGATATTTTCAAGCACATAAAACTGTCAAAGTTCGCAAAGAAATATCTGGTTTGGTAAGCCATCTGTACCTGTGGCTTGAAAAGCAGCATTTGCATAGCTTCCGGGACAGTCAACCAAGAAATTTACGTGAAAGAGTGTTTCAATAAACGTCTGCTGCCTTTACTGAAGAAACACGGTTATTCCGTACTGTTTTGGCCGGATTTGGCATCTTGCCATTACGGTAAAAAGGCCATGGAGTGGTACGCCGCCAACAACGTGCAGGTGGTTCCCAAGGACAAGAACCCTCCCAAAACGCCAGAGATCCGCCCAATTGAAAAATACTGGGCTATTGTCAAGCGAAACCTAAAGAAGACCAAAAAACTGCTAAGGACGAGTAGCAGTTCGAGGCAAACTGGCTTTCTGCGGCGAAGAAGGTGGACAAGGTGGCTGTACAAAATCTGATGGCAGGTGTCAAGCGTGAGGCCCGGCAATTCGGATTTGGAAAAGCGAAAGCCTAACTGAATATTTTTCCTGAATTTAATTTGATTTTTTAAATAAACGATTTCAACGATTTACTCGCGTTTTCCCTTGACCAAATTTTGACCGTATCACCCTTTAATTCTACTCCTTGTGCAAAATTTCAACTAAATCGGAGCAACAAATTGGCCTCTGTGGTCATATGAGTGTAAATCGGCGGAAAACTATATATTGGAGCTATATCTATAATCTGAGCCGATTTCAACCAAATTTGGCACGCATAGCTACAACGCTAATTCTACTCCCTGTTCAAAATTTCAATTAAATCGGAGTAAAAGATTGGCCACTGTGGTCATATGAGTGTATATCGGGCGAACGATATATATGGGAGCTATATCTAAATCTGAGCCGATTTCTTCCAAAATCAATAAGGTTCTATTCTGAGCCAAAACACATACTTGTGCCAAGTTTGAAGTCGATTGGACTGAAACTGCGACCTAGACTTTGATTACAAAAATGTGTTCCCGGACAGACGGACCGACGGGCATGGCTATATCGACTCAGGAGCCCACCCTGAGCATTTTTGACAAAGACACCATGTGTCTATCTCGTCTCCTTCTGGGCGTTGCAAACATATGCACTAACTTATAATACCCTGTTCCACAGTGTGGCGCAGGTTATAACAAAATTTAGCTAGAAATAAATATTTTTTTGCACTAAAAATAAATTAAATGTAGCGTTAGTTTAAGTACGGATTTTTTTTCGGTGTACAAATATTTTCCTTTTATATATATATTTTGTTTTCTTCTTGATTTATATTATTTATATTTAGCGTATCTTATTTATTATCAAATGAGTGGATCACTTTATTTTGATTTAATTTTTTTCCATATATTTGCAATATTATACAACGTATTTTATTGTTTCTGTATTCCATAATTTGTTTGGTTTCTACGAAACACCCTCTTCTCTCGGGCTTTATCTATATCCATAACAATATTCAAGGATAAAAAGGGAACACGCCAACCGTAAATGATTGATTGCTTGTTCCCACTACTGAGATGTGAGTAAATGTACATAGGTAGGCAGAAAGGATGCTGTCCTTTCAATAAAAGGATGAAGGGATACCAAGTGATTTCCCGCATTTGCTCAGAAATCAAATTGTATTTGAGGTAAATAAATTCTCGTATTTACAATAAACTCATCTGAATTAGATTTAAATGAAATTCTTGGTTTCCGTTTTCAATCATTTCTACATATATTTTTGCAGGAACTAAGGGTGGCTTCCATTGAGGATTTAATATGGACGTAATAAATTGAAGCCAATTACGAATACAATAGCTTGCAATAATGTCCATTAAAATTTAATAATTTTTCAAGGGATTATTTACGTATTTTGCCAAAACAAAAAATAAATTGAAAATAGAGTTATGCTGAACATGTTATTATGAGAGATATTTTTAAAGTTTATTCATGGACAAAAAAGTGAGTTAAAATTAATCAGTTCAAGAGCAATGGTTTTCATGGATTGTCTCATAGAAAAATGCCTACACTAAAGTGTGGTTGTATTGCAACCAACTTCAGGTTAATTTTACTGTTTACAAGCTTACATGTTGATCACACAATTGGGTTCAAAATGAATTATATGGGCGTTATATATAATTATGGACCGAGATGGACCAATATTTGCAGTTCTAACAAGAACAATTTTCGCAAAGATGTTAGAGTGATTATGCTAACATCGCGTACAAATTTTTAATAGGTTAAGATGGAATTTTCTCCTCCTAGAGGCTCCAGTAGTCAAATCTGGAGATAGGTTTAAATTGGGGCTATAACTAATTATGGACCGATATGGACCTATTTTTACCTGATTGCTAGAGTAATAGGTTGGCTGATAAGTCCACGGTCTGACACATAGATGGCGTCGCTAGTATTAAATGCATATTATTTTTATATAGTACCAACCTTCAAATGATTCGAGTCAAAATTTGACGTCTGCACCCTCAAAAAAATTGCTTCTTTAACATATGTTCCAAACATATTTTGCAGGAAGCACATATATTATTGGATATTGCCGAAACATTAATATATTTGTTTTATGTAAACATATTATATGTTTGGAAGCATTTTGAGCCCAAAAATATTATGTGCTTGGAAGAATTTTTCCCAAAGACGATTGTGCTCATTCCCTAACATACTCGTAATTTTCACTTCCACGAAATATTTTAGTTCTTGGCACCTTTTTCTGTAATACAAATAATGTTGAAGAAATTATTCACTTTTATAAATTTTTTAAATTTTACCTTTCGCCTGCACGGAGAATCGAACCGAGGACCATACAGTTTGTAAGCCAACACACTATCCACTGGGCTACTTAGCTGTTATAGTCACCAGCAGATAAATATCGTTATAACTTACATTTATATAACATAGTTTGCAGCGCCCACGAGCCCATGCAAACATAACATTATTTAACAGAAACATACATTTGTTTGCCACGTGGAGCAGTGGTTAGCATGTCTGCTTTGCATGCAAAGGGTCGTGGGTTCAACCCCCTGCTCCGACCGAACACATCGAGACAACGCACCGTGCCACAAGTCATTGAGAACGATGGCAAAAATTCATGAATTGGACTTCGAATTGCTTCCCCACACACTGTATTCTCCAGATCTGGCCCCCAGTGACTTTTTCTTGTTCTCAGACCTCAAAAGGATGCTCGAAGGGAAAAAATTTGGCTGCAATGAAGACGAAGGAGTACTACCAAAATGGTATCAAAAAATTGGAAGGTCGTTATATCGCTCTTGAAGGGAACTATGTTCAATAATAAAAACGAATTTTGACAAAAAATGTGTTTTTCTTTGTTAGACCGGGGATTTATCAGCCAACATAAACACACATCGCGTACCACACACCGAACACATTTTTTTTTTTTAATTTACATATTTATATTTATACTATATTAAATTTTTATAATGAAACTTCGAAATGTGAGTTATTAAAGATTTATAGTCAGTAACAGTGCTTGATATAAACGAAATGGACTGAGCTTTTGGATAAAATATTATTTTTTTATTTTTAAATTGTTTTAGCTGCAAAGCTCGAACTTAATGCCCGCTTTTATATTTGAAGGTGTCCGTCAACTCCTCGTGGACTACTTATTAATAAAGAGGAACTAAACTTTGTTATTATACATTTTACTGTGTAATTTTTCACTATTTCCTCCTTATTTCATTTTACTGTCCCAACTCTAAAAAGAGTATAGTGCCCTTTCATAATTTTTTTTAAGAAGACCCCTGATTCCTTTTAACGAACCAAGAAAAAAATTGTGCCCATAATGCCAAAATGATAAACAAAACACATATCCACACATACATAAAATGCTGCTCTCAAGGCGAAAACATATGCTGTTTGTTTTTCAAATGTCTATTCTCTTGGTTCTGAATGTCTATTCTCTTTATTCAAATTAAATAATATTTAGACCTAAGCATATCAAATTTTTGGCCTTATCATAAAACAGTTTTCCGAAACAACATACAAGCGGTTTCACAGAAATTATTCTCTTTTGATTCTTTCGCTGTGTTATGTTGATATCTTTTGTCAACTCTCGCGGTTTCCATCTCTATTTCTTTCTCTATACTCTCTCTGTCGCTTTGAATGAAATATCACAACATATGTATGTTTAGTCGAAATTTGTAAATTTATATATGTTTGCATTCACACATATGATTTTTATGAAACATTCATGTCCCAAACATAATATATTCTAACATTTTAACATAGATGTCCCAAACATTTAGTGTTAGTTTAGGAACATTACATGTTCGCACTTAAATATATTGTGTTTTAAAATTGTGCCCGAAACACATTTTGTTTATATCGGAACATATGAAAAACATATTTTTCTAACAGTGTGTAAGTCAATTAGTTTGTGAGATAGAGCGTCTTTTGTTATTGTGAAAAAAATGGAAAAAAATGAATTTCGTGTTTTGATAAAATACTGTTTTCTGAAGTGGAAAAATACGGTGGAAGCAAAAACTTGGCTTGATAATGAGTTTCCGGACTCAGCCCCAGGGAAATCAACAATAATTGATTGGTATGCAAAATTCAAGCGTGGTGAAATGAGCACGGAGGACGGTGAACTCAGTGGACGCCCGAAAGAGGTGGTTACCGACGAAAACATCAAAAAAATCCACAAAATGATTTTGAATGACCGTAAAATGAAGTTGATCGAGATAGCAGAGGCCTTAAAGATATCAAAAGAACGTGTTGGTCATATCATTCACCAATATTTGGATATGCGGAAGCTCTGTGCAAAATGGGTTCCGTGCGAGCTCACATTTGACCAAAAACAACAACGTGTTAATGATTCTGAGCGGTGTTTGCAGCTGTTAATTCGTAATACACCCGAGTTTTTCCGTCGATATGTGACAATGGATGAAACATGGCTCCATCACTACACTCCTGAGTATAATCGACAGTCGGCTGAGTGAGCAGCCACCGGTGAACCGTCTCCGAAGCGTGGAAAGACTCAAAAGTCCGCTGGCAAAGTAATGGCCTCTATTTTTTGGGATGCGCATGGAATAATTTTTATCGATTATCTTGAGAAGGGAAAAACCATCAACAGTGACTATTATATGGCGTTATTGGAGCGTTTGAAGGTCGAAAACGGCCCCATATGAAGAAGAAAAAAGTGTTGTTCCACCAAGAGAACGCACCGTGCAACAAGTCATTGAGAACGATGGCTAAAATTCATGAATTGGGCTACGAATTGCTTCAACACCTACCGTTTTCTCCAGATCTGGCCCCCAGCGACTTTTTCTTGTTCTCAGACCTCAGAAAGGTGCTCGCAGGGAAAAAATTTGGCTGCAATGAAGACGAAGGAGTACTACCAAAATGGTATCAAAAAATTGGAAGATCGTTATATCGCTCTTGAAGGGAACTATGTTCAATAATAAAAACGATTTTTGACAAAAAATGTGTTTTTCTTTGTTAGACCGGGGATTTATCAGCCAACATAAACACACATCGCGTACCACATTTAAACTGGTCACGTGTCGATCTTCTAGCAAGCATACTTTTTATCCAATATTTAAAGATTTCATTTGCCTAATCTTTGAACTATAAAGTTTTTCTACTGATGAGTGAGATGGTCATCTCGCATATATGTTTGAACTTTCCAGAAATATACTCCCACTTATCCAACACACAGAGATAACTTTTTAATAACAATGGAATCTTGTGAAAATCATTCCTACTCATTGTTGGAGAATGGATTAAGGCAGATCTTGCAAATTATTGCCAACCACTGAACCACCAAAATGCATTAAAACTTTTCCATTTGAATCTACCGTTTTGTAGTCCGTACACATAAGTTTACAGTGCAGTACCTCGAAAATTCTATGATATCCTTTAGGTACTTCATGTATTAGGGCTTGGGTGAAATGTCATTCCGTTGGTAACATTACATAACAAAATTCTTCGGGCACATAAAAATACATTTTTGTGTGGCTCATTTGTTCACTCAATTTCTTATAACTTTGTCACATTTCGATTGTTTTTCTTCTAGTTGATCTTATTACTTACTTTAGAATATCATCTATACGACCATAAAGAGAAACGTTATTTTAATGTAAAACATGATTTTTTTTGAAAATTTGTCTTTTTGCATCGATATTTCTTGAACCACTTAACTTGTTACAGATCCAATTATACATGATTGTTCGTCATCTGAATACCTTCCATTTAAGTATCAACAACGATATAATCGGACATTTCTAACTCGAAATAAATTTTTTTTTAGTGAAAAAAGAGCGAAACATATATTTTTTTCGAATTCAGCAGCTCAAAATACATAAGAAAAGTCATCTCTCATCAAATGTAAATTTCCAGTGTAAACTGGTGTACATTTTTCAGCTTTTTTCTTCGTTATGAAAGTCCATTAAAACCGTATTAACGAGAACTGAAGTTTCTACATTCAGAATCGACTTCAAATAGAAATTATGCTATGTTTCAAGTAAAAAACACCTTTAAAATATGGTGTTAAAAACAGCTCCTCTTTTAAGACGCTTTTCAGCTTCCCAGCAAAAAACTTGATGAATTTTCACCGCAATTGTAATAGAGAATTGTCGGAGGCATGGCTTGCCAAAGCGAGGAATTCATTGGTGAATTTAACAAGAAATATCTCGCGAAAATGCACTTACTTTATGCATACTTCGAAGCTCATAAACAAGTGCAGTTTGTAACACTTTAAAAAAGCGCTGAATATCAGCGCTTCCATAATTGCCGAAAATCGTACATGAAAAAATTTATCTGCTGAAGCGCTTTTTCCTCGCCTATTTAATGCGATGAAATATTGACTAGTTATACCCATAGGATGGAGGGTATATTAACTTTGTCATTCCGTTTGTAACACATCGAAATATTGCTCTAAGACCCCATAAAGTATATATATTCTGGGTCGTGGTGAAATTCTGAGTCGATCTAAGCATGTCCGTACGGCCTTCTGTTGAAATCACGCTAACTACCAATCGAAACAATCTATCGACTTGAAACTTGGCACAAGTAGTTGCTATTGATGTAGGTCGGATGGTATTGAAAATGGGCCATATCGGACCACTTTTACGTATAGCCCCCATATAAACCGAACCTCAGATTTGGCTTGCGGAGCCTGAAATTTGGTACATGGTGTTAGTATATGGTCTCTAACAACCATGCAAAAATTGGTCTACATCGGTCCATAATTATATATAGCCCCCATATAAACCGATCCCCAGATTTGGTTTGCGAAGCCTCTAAGAGAAGCCAATTTTATCAGATCCGGCTGAAATTTGGTACACAGTGCTAGTATATGTTCTTTAACAAACATGCAAAAATTGGTCCAAATCGGTCAATCGGTCAAATTTCATCCGATCCGGCTGAAATTTGGTACATGGTGTAGGTATATGGTCTCTAACAAACATGCAAAAATTGGTCCAAATCCATGGTGTAGGTATATGGTCTCTAACAAACATGCAAAAATTGGTCCACAACGGTCCCTAATTATATATAGCCCCCATATAAATCGATCCCCAGATTTGGCTTGCGGAGCCTCTAAGAGAAGCAAATTTCTTCCGATCCGACTGAAATTTGGTACATGGTGTAGGTATATGGTCTCTAACAAACATGCACAAATTGGTTCACATCGGTCCATAATTATATATAGCCCTCATATAAACCGATCCCCAGATTTGTCCTCCGGAGCCTTTTGGAGGAGCAAAATTCATCCGATCCGGTTGAAATGTGGTACCTGGTGTTATTAAATGTCTCTAACAACCATGCAAAAATTGGTCTATATCGGTCCATAATTATATATAGCCCCCATATAAACCGTTCCCCACATTTGATTTCCGGAGCGTCTTGGAGAAGCAAAATTCATCCGATCCTGTTGAAATTTGGAACGTGGTGTTAGTATATGGCCGCTAATAACCATGCCAAAATTGGTCCACATCGGTCTATAGTTATATATAGCCGATCCCCAATCACACAAAAATTGGTCCAAAAATAATCTACAAAAATTTTACTTCTATAGAAAATTTTGTAAAAATTTTATTTCTATAGAAAATTTTGTAAAATCTTTATTTCTATAGAAAATTTTGTCAAAATTTTATTTCTATAAAAAATTTTGTCAAACTTTTATTTCTATAGAAAATTTGGTCAAAATTTTATTTCTATAAAAAATTTTGTCAACATTTTATTTCTATAGAAAATTTGGTCAAAATTTTATTTCAATAGAAAATGTTGTCAAAATTTTATTTTGTCAAAATGTTATTTCTATAGAAACTTTTGTCAAAATTTTATTTCTATAAAAAATTTTGTCAAACTTAATTATATACGTATTTAATCGGCCTTTTTTAGTTTAGTATATACCACGTATGGACTACCTTGCAATTTAGAAGACGTTGTTAGGAAGTTTTAAGATACCTTGCCATCGGCAAGTGCTACCGCAACCCAAGTAATTCGATTGTGGATGACAGTTTTGAGTAGGAGTTTCTACGCAATCCACGGTGGAGGGTGCATAAGCTTCGGCCTGGCCGAACTTAGGGCCGTAGGTTAGGTTATGTGGCAGCCCGATGTATCAGGCTCACTTAGACTATTCAGTCCATTATGATACCAAATTGGTTAACTACGTGAGATACGGCCGTATATACTTGTTTTTTTATACCCTCCACCATAGGATGGGGGTATATTAACTTCGTCATCCCGTTTGTAACACATCGAAATTAGAGGTGTGCACGTGACACGAAATTGTCGTGACTCACGAAAATTTTCGTGACTCACGCGTGAGTCGTGAGTCACGCTCATGGCAACGGCGTGAGTGTGCGTGAGCGTGATTAACAAACCAAAATGTCGTGCGTGAGCGTGAGTCACGAAAATATTATCTTCGTGAGTGTGCGTGAGTAAAGATTTACGCTCACGAAAATAATCCTGCTCACCAACATAAAACGCTTAAAAGTTAAATTCATTTACAATTTTAGTGACACCTGGGATGTTAAGAGTGTAATAACGCTCTCGATTTTAATAATGCTCATATTTGCAGACACGTCGCTAAGGTAAATTACTCAAAAAATTGTTCGTGAGTCACGACATTTTTCGTGAGTCACGATATTTTTCGTGAGTCACGACATTTTCGTGCGTGAGTGTGCGTGAATACAAATTTTCTTTTCGTGAGTGTGCGTGAGCGTGAGTCCTACCAAACAATATCGTGCGTGAGTGTGCGTGAGTACGATTTTTCCGTCGTGAGTGTGCGTGAGCGTGAGTAAAATATTACTCACATGCACATCTCTAATCGAAATATTGCTCTAAGACCCCATAAAGTATATATTTTCTGGGTCGTGGTGAAATTCTGAGTCGATCTGAGCATGTCCGTCCATCCGTCCGTCCGTCTGTTGAAATCACGCTAACTTCCGAACGAAACAAGCTATAGACTTGAAACTTGGCACAAGTAGTTGTTATTGATATAGGTCGGATGGTATTGCAAATGGGCCATATCGGTCCACTTTTACGTATAGCCTCCATATAAACGAACCCCCAATTTGGCTTGCGATTGCTCTAAGAGAAGCAAATTTCATCCGATGCGGCTGAAATTTGGTACATGGTATTAGTATATGGTCTCTAATAAACATGCAAAAATTGGTCCATATCGGTCCACTTTTACGTATAGCCCCCATATAAACGGACCCCCAAATTTGGCTTGCAATTGCTCTAAGAGAAGCAAATTTCATCCGATCCGGCTGAAATTTGGTACATGGTGTTAGTATATGGTCTCTAACAACCATGCAAAAATTGGTCCATATCGCTTCACTTTTACGTATAGCCCCCATATAAACGGACCCCAAATTTGGCTTGCGATTGCTCTAAGAGAAGCAAATTTCATCCGATCCGGCTGAAATTTGGTACATGGTGTTAGTATACGGTCTCTAACAACCATGCAGAAATTGGTCCATATCGGTCTATAATTACATATAGCCCCCATATAAACCGATCCCCCGATTTGGCTTGCGAAGCCTCTAAATGAACCAAATTTCATCCGATCCGGCTGAAATTTGGTACATGGTGTTGGTATATTGTCTCTAACAATCATGCAAAAATTGGTCCACATCGGTCCATAATTATATATAGCCCCCATATAAACCGATCCCCAGATTTGGCTTGCGGAGCCTCAAAGAGAAGCAAATTGCATCCGATCCGGCTGAAATTTGGTACATGGTGTTGGTATATTGTCTCTAACAATCATGCAAAAATTGGTCCACATCGGTCCATAACTATATATAGCCCCCATATAAACCGATCCCCAGATTTGGCTTGCGGAGCCTCAAAGAGAAGCAAATTGCATTCGATCCGGCTGAAATTTGGTACATGGTGTTGGTATATTGTCTCTAACAATCATGCAAAAATTGGTCCACATCGGTCCATAACTATATATAGCCCCCATATAAACCGATCCCCAGATTTGGCTTGCGGAGCCTCAAAGAGAAGACATTTTTCGTGAGTCACGATATTTTTCGTGAGTCACGGTATTTTTCGTGAGTCACGACATTTTCGTGCGTGAGTGTGCGTGAATACAAATTTTCTTTTCGTGAGTGTGCGTGAGCGTGAGTCCTACCAAACAATATCGTGCGTGAGTGTGCGTGAGTACGATTTTTCCGTCGTGAGTGTGCGTGAGCGTGAGTAAAATATTACTCACATGCACATCTCTAATCGAAATATTGCTCTAAGACCCCATAAAGTATATATTTTCTGGGTCGTGGTGAAATTCTGAGTAGAGGTGTGCACGTGAGTAATATTTTACTCACGCTCACGCACACTCACGACGGAAAAATCTTACTCACGCACACTCACGCACGAAAAATTTTCGAACCGCTCACGCTCACGAACACTCACGAATGAATTTATTTTAAAAAATCACGCTCACGCACACTCACGATAGAAAAATTCTATTCACGCACACTCACGCACGAAAAAATTCGAGGCATTCACGCTCACGCACACTCACGAAAGAAAATTTTTGCTCACGCACGCTCACGCACGAAAAATATTCGAGCCGCTCACGCTCACGCACACTCACGAATGGATTTATTTTAAAAAATCACGCTCACGCACACTCACGAAAGAAATTTTTTGCTCACGCACACTCACGCACGAAAAAATTTCAAGGCGCTCACGCACACTCACGAAGGAATTTATTTTCCAAAACTCACGCACGAAAATTGTTCTTGACGCCCACACTCGCGACAGAGAATTGTTACAAATGCACGAACAATTTTGTGAAGAATTTACGCACATTCACGACTGTAGAAATGCTAATTTGACGATAAATAATATATATACCCAGCAAAAACTAGGCAACCACATCTCATTAGAATTGGCATTACCAGGAGTAAAGCTGTCATTACACGTTGCATTACATTGCGATGAGTTATAATGACTTACTTGTAATGACAAAAATAAATACTTCTTGATAATTTTCCAATTGTTATTCTCAAATGTTTAGGCAGTTGGCTTAATTGAAAGGTTGAATACTTCTCAGTACGAATGAACTAAAATATTTTTCTATGCTAACTTAATGGAAATTAAAATACATATATACCGATCGACTCAGAATCACCTCCTGAGTTGATCTAGCCCTTGGTGTCCGTCCATGTATTTGTTGTTCGCAGGATTCCGGTCGCAATTATTTGATTAAATTTGGTATGTGGCTCTTTATTGGCACAAGGACGAACGCTATTGAATTTAGATATAGCTCCCATATACACAGTCTCACATAAGTTTACATACCCTTGAGGTTTTTACCTTATAACTAAACATGTTTCTTGTTGTTGTTTATAATCCAGACTAAAAACATCTTCTTGAAAATGGACAAATACTTTGTTTTTCAAATTAATTTACAAAATCTATGCATATTTTATTATATTTTAATAATTAAAGAAAATACAATTTCTTAAACCGTATGTAAACTTGTGTAAGATTGTGTATATGTATCGCCCGATTTCGATAAATGGGGTCAGATTGCGCTCATTTACTAACCGATCGGCGTCAAATTTGTCACAATGTAATCCACTGACTCTATGTGCAAAATATCATCCAAATCGCTGCAGATTTGGATATAGCTGTCATATAAATGTAGCGCTCAATTTTCAAAATTTGCCCCTTAAGCCTTATTGTGGACCATTGTGGCCTCATTTATTAACCGATCTTACTCAAAGTTAGCACAAGGTAATCTCCTGTAATAAAGGGTGATTCTTTTGAGGTTAGGATTTTCATGCATTAGTATTTGACAGATCACGTGGGATTTCAGACATGGTGTCAAAGAGAAAGATGCTCAGTATGCTTTGACATTTCATCATGAATAGACTTACTAACGAGCAACGCTTGCAAATCATTGAATTTTATTACCAAAATCAGTGTTCGGTTCGAAATGTGTTTATCGACAAATTTTGTTCAGCGATGAGGCTCATTTCTGGTTGAATGGCTACGTAAATAAGCAAAATTGCCGCATTTGGAGTGAAGAGCAACCAGAAGCCGTTCAAGAACTGCCCATGCATCCCGAAAAATGCACTGTTTGGTGTGGTTTGTACGCTGGTGGAATCATTGGACCGTATTTTTTCAAAGATGCTGTTGGACGCAACGTTACGGTGAATGGCGATCGCTATCGTTCGATGCTAACAAACTTTTTGTTGCCAAAAATGGAAGAACTGAACTTGGTTGACATGTGGTTTCAACAAGATGGCGCTACATGCCACACAGCTCGCGATTATATGGCCATTTTGAGGGAAAACTTCGGAGAACAATTCATCTCAAGAAATGGACCGGTAAGTTGGCCACCAAGATCATGCGATTTGACGCCTTTAGACTATTTTTTGTGGGGCTACGTCAAGTCTAAAGTCTACAGAAATAAGCCAGCAACTATTCCAGCTTTGGAAGACAACATTTCCGAAGAAATTCGGGCTATTCCGGCCGAAATGCTCGAAAAAGTTGCCCAAAATTGGACTTTCCGAATGGACCACCTAAGACGCAGCCGCGGTCAACATTTAAATGAAATTATCTTCAAAAAGTAAATGTCATGGACCAATCTAACGTTTCAAATAAAGAACCGATGAGATTTTGCAAATTTTATGCGTTTTTTTTTAAAAAAAAAGTTATCAAGCTCTTAACAAATCACCCTTTATCAAGAAAACCTGCAAAATATAATCCAAATCGGGTCTTATTTAGATATAGCTCTTATATATATTTGTCGCCCGTTTTTGAAAAATGTACCCCTTGTAACTTTATTTCTAACCATAGTAGCCTTATCTAATACCCGATCTTACTCTAATTTAGCACAAGGCAACCCTCTGTGGTATCAACCAATATATGGATATAGCTCCCATATAAATGCATCGATCGATTTTCCCAAATTTGACCATAATACTCTTATTCATTAACCTATGTTGCTCAAATTTCAAATAAACATATATTAGCCGATCGTATTGAGACTTGTATGTAGCTATTACATAAATCTATTACCCTATTTTCAGAAATTTTAATTTATTACCCACACTAATTGAGCGATTTCCAGTTTTTTTTTAATAAAGGACTCAATATTAGTAGCATACTAAATAACTCTGTAGGTTCAGAATCAACTATACTCCTATGTTAATATCAGACATTTCTGTTCAGATTATGATAAAACTCCCATGTACCCAGTAATGTTATTAAATATGGAAATGTGGTTTTCCCCAAACCTATATCATTGATACCCTACAAACAATGTTCACTAATTCAGTAGGGGTGATTTGGGGTATGATGTAGTCGGCCCGGCCCGACTTTCTACTTAATCGTTAATTCGAATTTTATTTAATCTACCAATATTTTATGGTACACTTTTTCGACAATATTTCTCATTTTCGTTAGAAAAAAACAGCAATATTTTAGAAAAGGTTTTATTGTTTAAGGAACGGCACTATACTCGGTTTTTGCACCGAAAACCAGCGCTTCAACATTACTTTTTTAATCAATTAATTTTAAATAAAAAACTATTACACAATCCATACATTGGAAGGTTTAGTGTGACCAAAGTCGTGAGTGTGACCAATGTCGTGAGCGTGATTAAAATCGTGGGCGTGACTGACATCGTGAGTGCGATTGACATCGTGATCGTGATTCAAATCGAGATCGTGATTCAACTCGTGAGCGTGATTCAAATCGTGAGCGTGATACAAGTCGTGAGCGTGATTCAAATCGTGAGCGTGATTAAAATCGTGAGCGTGATTTAAATCGTGAGCGTGATTAAAGTAGTTATCGTGATTCAAATCGTGAGCGTGATTTTGTTTTCGTGAGTGTAATTATCAAACATTTTTACTCACGCACATTCACGAAGAATTTTTTTTCGTGACTCACGCTCACGCACGAAAATTTTCAGCTTGATCACGCTCACGCACGCTCACGAGATTTACTCCATCGTGACTCACGGCTCACGCGTGAGTCACGAAAATTTTCGTGAGTCACGAAAATTTCGTGTCACGTGCACACCTCTAATTCTGAGTCGATCTGAGCATGTCCGTCCATCCGTCCGTCCGTCTGTTGAAATCACGATAACTTCCGAACGAAACAAGCTATAGACTTGAAACTTGGCACAAGTAGTTGTTATTGATGTAGGTCGGATGGTATTGCAAATGGGCCATATCGGTCCACTTTTACGTATAGCCTCCATATAAACGAACCCCCAATTTGGCTTGCGATTGCTCTAAGAAAAGCAAATTTCAGCCGCATCGGTATTAGTATATGGTCTCTAATAAACATGCAAAAGTTGGTCCATATCGGTCCACTTTTACGTATAGCCCCCATATAAACGGACCCCCAAATTTGGCTTGCAATTGCTCTAAGAGAAGCAAATTTCATCCGATCCGGCTGAAATTTGGTACATGGTGTTAGTATACGGTCTCTAACAACCATGCAGAAATTGGTCCATATCGGTCTATAATTACATATAGCCCCCATATAAACCGATCCCCCGATTTGGCTTGCGAAGCCTCTAAATGAACCAAATTTCATCCGATCCGGCTGAAATTTGGTACATGAGAAGCAAATTTCATCCGATGCGGCTGAAATTTGGTACATGGTATTAGTATATGGTCTCTAATAAACATGCAAAAATTGGTCCATATCGGTCCACTTTTACGTATAGCCCCCATATAAACGGACCCCCAAATTTGGCTTGCAATTGCTCTAAGAGAAGAAAATTTCATCCGATCCGGCTGAAATTTGGTACATGGTGTTAGTATACGGTCTCTAACAACCATGCAAAAATTGGTCCATATCGGTTCACTTTTACGTATAGTCCCCATATAAACCGATCCCCCGATTTAGCTTGCGGAGCCTAAAAGAGAAGCAAATTTCATCCGATCCGGCTGAAATTTGGTACATGGTGTTAGTATATGGTCTCTAATAACCATGCAAAAATTGGTCCGCATCGGTCCATAATTATATATAGCCCCCATATAAACCGATCCCCAGATTTGGCTTGCGGAGCCTCAAAGAGAAGAAAATTTCATCCGATCCGGCTGAAATTTGGTACATGATGTTGGAATATGGTCTCTAAAAACCATGCAAAAATTGGTCCATATCGGTCCTTAATTATATATAGCCCCAATATAAACCGATCCCCAGATTTGGCTTGCGAAGCCTCAAAGAGAAGCAAATTGCATCCGATCCGGCTGAAATTTGGTACATGGTGTTGGTATATTGTCTCTAACAATCATGCAAAAATTGGTCCACATCGGTCGATAATTATATATAGCCCCCATATAAACCGATCCCCAGATTTGGCTTGCGGAGCCTCAAAGAGAAGCAAATTTCATCCGATCCGGCTGAAATTCGGTACATGATGTTGGTATATGGTGTCTAACAGCAATGTAAAAATTGGTCCACATCGGTCCATAATTATATATAGACCCCATATAAACCGATCTCCAGATTTGGCTTGCAAAGCCTCAAAGAGAAGCAAATTGCATCCGATCCGGCTGTAATTTGGTACATGGTGTTGGTATATGGTCTCTAACAACCGTGCAAAAATTGGTCCCCATCGGTCCATAATTATATATAGCGCCCATATAAACCGATCCCCAGATTTGGGTTCCGGAGCCTCAAAGAGAAGCAAATTTCATCCGATCCGCCTGAAATTTGGTACATGAAATTGGTATATGGTCTCTAACAACCATGCAAAAATTGGTCCTCATCGGTTCATAATTATATATAGCCCCCATATAAACCGATCCCCAGATTTGGCTTGCGAAGTCTCCAAGAGAAGCAAATTTCATCCAATCCGGTTGTAATTTGGAACATGGTGTTAGTATATGATCTTTAACAAGCGTGCCAGAATTGGTCCATATCGGTCAATAATTATATATAGCCCCCATATAAAACGTTCTCCAGATTTGACCTCCGGAACTTCTTGGAGGAGCAAAATTCATCCGATCCGGTTCAAATGAGGAACCGTGCAAAAATTGGTCCCCATCGGTCCATAATTATATATAGCGCCCATATAAACCGATCCCCAGATTTGGGTTCCGGAGCCTCAAAGAGAAGCAAATTTCATCCGATCCGCCTGAAATTTGGTACATGAAATTGGTATATGGTCTCTAACAACCATGCAAAAATTGGTCCTCATCGGTTCATAATTATATATAGCCCCCATATAAACCGATCCCCAGATTTGGCTTGCGAAGTCTCCAAGAGAAGCAAATTTCATCCAATCCGGTTGTAATTTGGAACATGGTGTTAGTATATGATCTTTAACAAGCGTGCCAGAATTGGTCCATATCGGTCAATAATTATATATAGCCCCCATATAAAACGTTCTCCAGATTTGACCTCCGGAACTTCTTGGAGGAGCAAAATTCATCCGATCCGGTTCAAATGAGGAACGTGGTGTTAGTATATGGTCGCTAACAACCATACCAAAATTGGTCCAATCACACAAAAATTGGTCCATATCGGTTCATAATCATGGTTGCCACTAGAGCCAAAATAGTCTACCAAAATGTTATTTCTATAGAAAATTTTGTCAAAATTTTTTTTCTATAGAAAATTTTGTCAAAATTTTATTTCTAGAGAAAATTTTGGTAAAATTTTATTCGGTTCATAATCATGGTTGCCACTCGAGCCAAAAATAATCTACCAAGATTTTATTTCTATAGAAAATTTTGTCAAAGGTTTATTTCTATAGAAAATTTTGTGAACATTTTATTTCTATAGAAAATTTTGTTAAAATTTTATTTCTGTAGAAAATTTTGTCAAAATTTTATGTCTACTTTGTCAAACTGAATTATATACGTATTGGATCGATCTTTTTTGATTTAATATATACCACGTATGGACTTCCATGCAATTTAGAAGACGTTGTTAGGAAGTTTTAAGATACCTTGCTATCGGCAAGTGTTACCGCAACCCAAGTAATTCGATTGTGGATGACAGTTTTGAGTAGGAGTTTCTACGCAATCCAAGGTGGTACCCTCCACCTTGGATAAGCTTCGGCCTGGCCGAACTTAGGGCCGTAGGTTAGGTTATGTGGCAGCCCGATGTATCAGGCTCACTTAGACTATTCAGTCCATTGTGATACCAAATTGGTGAACTACGTGAGATACGGCCGTATATACTTGTTTTTTTTTTTAATTTGGCATGTGTTTTATTTAAACTTCAAATCAGCAAGCTCTTAGAAAAACACTCTTTATTTTAGGGGTTGAGACCAATATTTCGATGTGTTATAAACGGAATTGCAATATTTCGACGTGTTATGTTACGAACGAAATCCTGAACCTTTTTCGAAAAAATCCCAACAAGAGTATTTAAAATTTATGGGAATTCCCCACCAAAATCCGAAGTCCTCAACTCAAAAATTTCGTCCCCATACACGGACGAAAAAGACTGTATTTCATATGTTTGCAATATTTTTAGGTGCCAGCATACAATGTTCATAAACTAGCATAACATGTTTGGGACATATATGTTAATATGTTAGAACATATTATGTTTGGGACATACAATTTTTGTAAATTTAATATGCTTGGATGCAAACATATAGTAATTTAGAATTAGCCTATAAACATATATGTGGTTAGAAAGAGAGACCTAGAGAGTATGCTGCAAAAAGTATGCTGCCTTAAAAATATATATACACAAAGAAAATTTCATAAAATTTTTTTTCTAACAGTGTATGCCTAGGGTGAAACATAATATGTTTGAACAATATTTTGTTTGGACCAATCCTGAAAATATATATGCTTGAAGCAAACTGTGTTTGGGGTATATGATATAACATAAGGGTGATACGGTCAAAATTTGGTCAATATAAACTTGACGTATTTCTTTCAATTTTGCATTTAAAAAACCTGAACACCCCTCATTTTGAAGGCGTGTGTGTGTAGAATGTTGCTCCTATTTTGATTATGGAATTCACTCTTCAGTTGTCAAAATGCCGTCCAAGCAAGAAGAGCAGCGTATCAAAATTTTGCTCGCGCATCTGGCAAAATCGCTAAAAGTTGCCAAATCAACCGTTACAAATGTAATTAAAGTGTTTGGGGAACGTTTGTCGACAGCCAGGAAGTCTGGATCGGGTGGAAATCGAAAACCGGAAGCCGCTGAGACGACAAAGAGAGTTGCCGGTAGTTTCAAGCGAAACCCTAACCTCTCTCTCCGAGATGCCGCAAATAAGCTGGGTGTATCGTCTACAACCGTGCATCGAGCCAAAAAAACGAGCCGGACTATCGACCTACAAGAAGGTAGTGACCCCAAATCGCGATGACATACAAAATACGACGGCCAAAGCGCGATCCCGGAGGCTGTACACGACGATGCTGACGAAGTTTGACTGCGTGGTAATGGACGACGAAACCTACGTCAAAGCCGACTACAAGCAGCAGACTACTCCGGGACAGGAGTTTTATACGGCAAAAGGAAGGGGAAAGGTAGCAGATATATTAAAGCACATAAAACTGTCAAAGTTCGCAAAGAAATATCTGGTTTGTCAAGCCATCTGTACCTGTGGCTTGAAAAGCAGCATTTTCATAGCTTCCGGGACTGTCAACCAAGAAATTTACGTGAAAGAGTGTTTGAATAAACGTCTGCTGCCTTTCCTGAAGAAACACGGTTGTTCCGTACTGTTTTGGCCGGATTTGGCATCTTGCCATTACGGTAAAAAGGCCATGGAATGGTACGCCGCCAATAACGTGCAGGTGGTTCCCAAGGACAAGAACCCTCCCAACACGCCAGAGCTCAGCCCATTTGAGAAATACTGGGCTATTGTCAAGCGGAACCTAAAGAAGACCAAAAAAAAATGCTAAGGACGAGCAGCAGTTCAAGGCAAACTGGCTTTCTGCGGCGAAGAAGGTGGACAAGGTGGCTGTACAAAATCTGATGGCAGGTGTCAAGCGTGAGGCCCGGCAATTCGGATTTGGAAAAGCGAAAGCCTAACTGAATATTTTTCCTGAATTTTATACTAATTGAACTTGAAAAAGAAATTTAATTAGATTTTTTAAATAAACGATTTCACCGATTTACACGCGTTTTCCCTTGACCAAATTTTGACCGTATCACCCTTTACATGAATAGATATCCTCAATTCGGGCAAAAATCCCACATAAAAATACTTGGACATAAAAACTGAAACAAAATAAGAACGTTTGTGTACCCGTGTTCCAAAAATCTTATTTGTTGTCGTGCGGGTACAATGAGGTTGTCAGAGTTATGCCAATACCATATGATTTTATATGATTCAAACAGGATGGCAGATAATCATAATGATTGCACTACATTTACTGTTATTCTCAAGATGTCACTTATCAATCCTGATGTTAATGGAATGAATATCCATTGGCAATCCATAGTACGTATGCCAAGTAGCGAGCCATTCTGTCGACAATAGCTTACCATAAAAATTGGTGGAAGCTAATCCTTTTTGGGCACTATCCATGCCACAGCATTCATCCTCAGCCAAGATACATAGTTGGATGCAATTTTATTTTTCGTTCTTCTCCATTTTGTATATCAACGTTTTATTTTATTCAACTGAATTTGGTTTTAGCCGTTGCAAGCGTAAATCTAACGAACAAAACCAAGGAAACCCATTACTCTTTCGAAAATGTCGAAAAATGTAATTAAGTTTTCAACCAATACCCCATTACATGCTCCACTGCCAGCAGAAATGCATATTTTTAACAATGCGTTCTCCATATTTTCTGCAGGCATTATTTCTCCTCACGTGAATGCTGTGGGCCAACAACTAAACTTGATTCGCTATGTTTTTGCGTTGTGTTGCCTCTTGCACTAAGCTGAAAGTGAATTTTAGGCCAATTGGTGGGCTATGGCCCCTGTTGTTGGGGTTTAGGTTAAAGTACATTACAGGCCACTCGTATTACAAAAAAAAACCGACATCAGCTTCACCATCAGGTTCATGAACCGTATCAGTGCTACGACTGCAATAATAATTAAAGCCGAGGATACTACCTAATGCATTAATTATTATCTCTTAAGCTATTTAATATAAACTTTTGTGTGAGTGGAAATAAATTCTTAAAAAAATATATATGGTACGTGTGATAAAGGAAACTACTTTATCTTTAATTGGAAAAATTATTATAGGTTTTGATAAACAAAGTTCCACATAATGTAATTAACAGTAATCTTGGAGTTAATATATTTCAGAGTGATTGTTAATATATTTGTAAATTCTTAGGATGACATAATTTCCACTACACTATAGGATGGGGAGAATATAATAAGTGTGTGATTTTGGTTTAAAAATATGGAAATACGAATTTAAGTTTGGTCGGAAATACGGATTTAAGTTCGGTCAGTACAGTTTGAGTCACCGTGGTGATCGAAAGATTGTTTATTACTGGAAAAGATTGATGGAATAAAACCATGTTAACCATGCATCACTTGTTCATGTTTATAAGTAAAATATAATATTATAAAATTATTCTCCTTTAATGATTGTTTATAATAAGTGTCTGCATCAGGGATGGTAAATGCAGTACTATAGTACTTTTTTCAATACTTTTTCATCCTTGTCAGTACCGCAGTACCCCCGCGAATGATTTAGTACATTTTGTGTATACATTTTTGAGCCGATATCAGATTTATGGTACAATAGTTTTGACAAAATATTTTAATATTTTGAGAAAGTCTTTAACAAACTTATTTGCTAATAGTCTTTTACAAATTTGGCGAAACAGACAAGTTCATGCGAGCAGAAAATCTCGATTTTGTAAAAGCCATAGTAAAAAACACGATTTTATTGAATTTCAGGAATGTTTTAGTCGAAGAAGCAAGCGATTTTATATTACGCTTCCACACGAACACTTTCTAAGAAGTTATCGATCGCATACTAAAATACGGTCACGGTCGAAACTTGAGACAAAAATAAACTAACAACATTTGGAGAAAATCTCAAAAAAAAAAAAAAACTACCAAAAAAATATTATTTTGCAAACATGTATTTCTTCAGAAAGTTTTGTCAAAATGTTATTTCTTTAAAAAAATTTGTCAAAATTTTTATACCCTTCACCACACTGTGGTACAGGGTATAATAAGTTTGTGCATTTGAATGTAACGCCAAGAAGGAAAAGTCTGAGACCCATCGTTTAGTATACCGATCGTCTTAGAATTGAATTTTGAGTCGATTTAGCGATGTCCGTCTGTCTGTCTGTCTGCCTGTCCGTCTGTCTGTATATGTAATTTTGTGTGCGAAGTACAGCTCGCAGTTTAAGTCCGATCCTTCTCAAATTTGGCACAGTGTTTTACTTTGGCTCAAAGACAATCGCTTTTGATTTTGAAAAAAATCGGTTCAGATTTAGTTATAGCTGCCATATATATTTATCACCGATCTGGTCATAATTGACGTATTTATCAAGGTATTTTCTTAAAATTTCTCAAGGCCGAATATTTGGAGGCTCTCGTAAAATATGCAAATCATCCAAATCGGTTCAGATTAGATATAGCTCCCATATATATCTTTCGCCCGATATGGACTTATATGGCCCCAGAGGCCAGAGTTTTACCCTAAGTTGCTTGAAATGTTGCACTAGGAATATAATTAGTAGTGTAGTCAAGTGTGCCAAATTTTATTGAAATCGGTTCAGATTTGGATATAGCTCCCATATATATCATTCGCTCGATTTGGACTAATATGACTACAGACGCAAAAGTTTTTCTCTGATTTACGTGAAATTTTGCAGAGGGAGTAGAATTAACATTCTAACTACGCTTGCTAAATTTTTCAAATTTACATATAGATTTCGAATATATCTTTCGACAGATTTAGACTCATATACCCACAGAGACCAAAGATTCACCCCGATTTAGTTGAAACTTTACACAGAGAGTAGAATTAAGGTTCTGGATATGCGTGCTAATTTTGGTTGAAATGGGCTCAGATTCTGATATAGCTCCCATATATATCTTTCGCCCGATTTTCTGTCATATGACCACAGAGGTCAAAAATGTAATCCGGTTTACGTGAAAATTTGCACAGGGAGTAGAACTAACATAGTAACTATGCATGTGATATTGCTTCCATATATATGTTTTTCCGATTTAGGCAAAAATGGCCAAAATACCCACATTTTCCTCATTAAATCGCTAATGCCAAGTTGAAAACTCAAAAAAAAAAAAATGACTCAAATTTAACACACATCTATCGATCGATAAATCATAAATACGTTTTTGCGAAGTTGCCTCAAATTTGGTTCAGATTTAAATATTTCCCATATTTTTTTAGTAACATTGTGCTTCATCCCAGGGCATTAGCCGATTTAAATTTTAATTCTAGAGATTTTGTAGAAGTACAAAAAATTGTCTCCAAATAAATATTTGTATATGGGAATATAAACCTTCATGAAGGAGTGAAGGGTATAATATAGTCGGCCCGCCCGACTTTAGACTTTACTTACTTGTTTTCTTTTGGAAAGTTTTGTGAAAATTTTATTTTATTTATTTTCAACATTTTATTTCTATACGAAATTTTGTCAAAATTTTATTTCTATAGAAAATATTGTCAAAATTTTATATCTATGGAAGGTTTTGTCAAAACTTTATTTCTATAAAAAATTTTGTCAAAATGTTATTTCTATAGAAATTTTTGTCAAAATTTTATTTCTAAAGAAATTTTTTTCAAAATTTTATTTTTATAGAAAATTTTTGTCAAAATATTATTACTATGGAAAATTTTGTCAACATTTTATTTCCATAGAAAATTTTGCCAACATTTTATTTCTATTTAAATTTTGGTCAACATTTTATTTCTATAGGAAATTTTGTCAACATTTTATTTCTATAGAAAATTTTGTCAAAATTTTATTTCTATAGAAAATTTTGTCAAAATTTTATTTCTATAGAAAATTTTGTCAACATGTTATTTCTATAGAAAATTTTGTCAAAATTTTATTTCTATAGCAAATTTTGTGAAAAATGTATTTTTATTTATCTATAGAAAATTTATGAAGTACCATGAATTCTACTAAACTGTAGAATTCTACCAACTGTGGCAACCGTGATTACATTACTATGGTAGTATTGGTAAGCAGATATACAAGAATAAAAGTGAGGAGTTGACAAACAAAATTTTATTTTCATTAAAATTCAGTCTAAAGGAGCTCTTGACAATTATCTTCCAAGGGAATTTTTTTTGAAATTTAGTGAAAAGTAATTTTTCGATCAAAAAAAAAAAAATACATTTTTTGTACTTTCTTAAAAATTGTATTCTCCATCCCTGGTCTGCATAAATGCTGACCTATTATGTTTGCATTATTAAGTATAAGGACGGAAAAATCCAAAAGTTACATTTAATGTATGAAGTTTTCCGTAAATATTGTGCATAAATACATATTTTTCACTGTAGGCAGAAATATACGAGGGCAGTTCGGAAACTTCTTAGCCTAGCACAAAAAGCGCGGTATAAACAGAAAAAAGTTAAGTGTTTTGGAAACTTCCATCTCTGTTATGAACACATGTTAAATTTTGTTTCGATCTGGCAACCCCTTCATATAGAAACAGGTATTCAAAAAAGACGCATTGCAACTTTGTAACAATGAAAAAAATAGAAATGCGTGATGTCAGTAAATATTTACATAAAAAGGGTTTATCGGGACAAGAAATTCATAATGAATGTGTTAGGGGAAAGAGCTCCTTCATATGCAACAGTAAAAATTTGGGTTGCTGAATTTAAACGGGGTCGTACAAGCATTGAAGGCGAACCACGTAGTGGACGTCCAAAAACAGCAACAACAACAGAAATTGTAGCCAAAGTGCATGATATGGTATTAAATGATCGACGAATAAAAGTGCGTGAAATTGCTAATATCATGGGCATCTCAAATGATCGAGTCCATTTAATTTTCAATGAAGAACTACAGATGAAAAAGCTTTCTGCAAGTTGGGTGCCGCATTTGTTAACAGTCGATCAAAAACGCATAAGAATGAACATTTCTCAAGCTTGTTTGGATCGTTTTTTTTTGGAACGTCCTGGCTTACAACGCAAAAATATAATTTTTCATCAAGACAACGCACCAGCGCACAAGAGTGTTTTGACAATGGCTAAAATCAACGAATTAAAGTACGAGTTGATTGACCACCCACCTTATTCTCCTGATTTAGCTCCCAGTGACTTTTACTTGTTCCCAAATCTAAAAAAAATCCTTGCTGGCAAGCATTTTACCTGAAATGAAGATGCAATTACAGTTGTAAACCACTATTTTGAAGACCTTAAGGAAAAATATTTTAATCAAGGGATAGAATTGCTAGAAAAGCGTTGGACTAAGTGTAGTGAAGTTTCAGGAGATTATATTGAAAAATAAAAATATTTTTGAAAAACTAACTATTCTCTTTCATTGATAGGCTAAGATGTTTCCGAACCGCCCTCGTATGTCAAAACGTTTTGAGTACGTATAACCTCAAAAATTTCCAGCTGAACGATACTGTCATTGCAACACTAGGATTGCCCAATCTCGCCGAATAAGAAGAAACCCTCGTACCACGTTCCAAATATATTTGATGTCTACTTCTCGCAAACTAAATTGCAGAGAAGTGCTTATCTCATCGGTCATGCCCTTGCAACCGTAAATAAGATGTGCAATGAATTGTAAATGCTTACCAATTTTAAACTAAATAACTTCCAAGTAATGAGAGTTTTTGAATTAGAAACTAAGACAATATCGATATCTAAATTACCTAAAACCGAAAGAAAAGAAAATAAATAATTAATTAATTTCGAATGAAATAGATTACAAATTACAGTTAAATATTAAAACTTTCTTTTACTCATTCATCTCATTACACAACCTAATTGACAAATACTTAATATCATAGGCAAATTTACGGGGAATTCGTACTCACAGATTTAGTTTTATAAACTTTATCGAAGTGTTGAAACCTATTCCAAGAATTCGAAATATTTACAGATCATCTACAATTGAAATTTTACCATCGACAAGTTAATTTAAATAATTCATAGCCAACATTCAGTCGTTTGAAAAATGTCATGGAATTAAAAGCAGCATTCAGCATACAAATGTAAATGAAATTAAAACAAACGATACAACCATAGCTACTTTGTGAAATACACTTTTAATTAAATAGATTACAATCGCTAAAAAAAAACAACAAATCGCAGCTGCAGATTAGCGGTAGTCAGGACGAAAAGTTTAGTTGACATGTGCTATCATTGGATAGCAAAAGACAAAAAATGGCGTAATCCCCCCAAAATTGGTCAAATAAAATACCAAATTGTTACTTATTTAATGTAAAGTGGGTCGTGATGAACTTTTCCATTTACATAGATTACAAAATGGAATGAAAATAAATAAATTTGTTAAATTAGGCTACGGGACATTAGCCCGATGAGAAAAAAAAATAATTGATATAATATAATAAATTTGACATAAGTTAAGTTAGTTATTGAAAAATAAGCTTGGACTAGGTTAGGTTAGGTTAGGTTAGGTGGCAGCCCGATGTATCGGGCTCACTGAGACTATTCAGTCCATTGTGATACCACATAGGTGAACTTCTCTCGTATCACTTCTTATAGCCGAGTCCGAACGGCGTTACACATTGCAGTGAAACCACTTAGAGAAGCTTTGAAACCCTCAGAAATGTCACCAGCATTACTGAGGTGGGATAATCCACCGCTGAAAAACTTTTTGGTGTTCGCTCGAAGCGGGAATCGAACCCACGACCTTGTGTATGCAAGACGGGCATGCTAACCATTGCACCAGTGTTTCAATATAAAGTGTTTCAATATAAAGGAGGTCCCTTGTCATTGAGCTTAACATGGAATCGGGCAGCACTCAGTGATAAGAGAGAAGTTCACCAATGTGGTATCACAATGGACTGAATAGTCTAAGTGAGCCTGATACATCGGGCTGCCACCTAACCTAACCTAACCTTATTGGTGATACAGCTGAATTCGTTGGACACCAATTCCTGTTGTGTGTGGACTTACAGTTTGGAGGAACGACAGTAGAATTACTGTTTGAGGAATGGAAAGTAAGAGCCGGGTTCTATCTTTCCAAAACGTACAAAAAGTAGTAATAAACTTAAATATAAAGTAATAAAACTTAAATATAAACACTATGCTGGAGATTATTGATATTAGTTACATGCATTTGTTTTGATTAGAACCCCTCAGAGATCCCATGTGCAAAGCATATTTGTTTTGAACATTCTGCAGGGGAATTACTTCTATGTTAGTGGACTGTATTTTTTATAATAATTATTTGTATATCTTATGAAATATAAATGTACATAATTTCAGTTGGTACATTATGATGAACTCAATTTTCTTTCATTCTTTGCATAGGCTTACATTGGGTTTTAAGTGTTACTAAATCTAGTTATTTTCTTTTGTTTTTAAAGTCTTATTTTAGTGTGCTATATGTCAATAATTTTTTAATTAATATATACAATCTTAATTAAAACATGCGATCAGCTTAGATCACTAATCAATTTGACTTTTTCGCATCTTGTCTGGCTCTTTCGGCACCTTCTTCTTTCTGCACCAGCACATCACCATCCGTCTTCTTTCCAATTTGGCCCTCCGTTGATGATTTCACCGATCCTCCAAGCCTTTATAGGAGTCCAGCTTGGTCGCAATCTCCTTGATATCTCCGTCGGCTGCGGTAGCGTTACCAGATATTTTATCATCTTTTATGACGAGAACATCAGTGCAAATTTTAACAGGAGATTCTTCTTCGGTAATTGTTTTGCGGAATCTTCATTCTTCGTTACTGCTTCACCATCTTCTACATCAATATTTATAAGGGCATCAACGTCAAGGTGTTCGTCCTTTTGTGCATATGTTTCTTCATCATAAATCATTTTCAACTGATTGTAGGTTGTCAATTATGGCGTGTTCATAGGAATTCTCTTCCTTCTCAGCATCATAGTCCGATACATCCTTCATAACTCCAACTTCAAATTGTTTCTTGAATTCCTCCCAATTCGAGGAAATTGCAGTAGGCGTCACTTCTTCAACTTCAAACTGCTTCATGAATTCCTCCCAATTCAAGGAAATTACATTAGGCGTTGCTTCTTCGGATGTATATGATTGGACCGTCACACTCGCCACATTTCCTCCGAAGGGAGGAGCTGCCGGCGTAAAGGAGATTGATCCGCTTTCCAAAATTCCAGCTTCATTGTGCTCTTCGGTTGCGTTCAACAATTCCTTAATTCTTCCAAATTGGGCATTTTCAATTTATTGCCTCTCTCAATTAAAGTTTACGCAATAGAGCGTCTCTATTCTCTTAGTATAAATCTTCAACCTCTTCGAATACTTTAGTGAGATAATCGAGGGGTCCATCGTGATTGCCAGTACAGATTATCCAACTCCTTCATCCATGCTTCAAAATATGTTTTTGCATCTTGTCTCCCATTGAAGCACCGTTGTTAATACCTTACGAATAAGATTTTTTATTCTCTCTATCCTCATAACAAAGTCCATCTTTGTTCTTTTGGTTAGTATGGAGACTGTTGTTTTGTTTTTAATTTGTCGTTGATTGTTTTTAATTCGTTGTTAAAGACACGAATTATGCTTTTACCACAAAATATATTTATTTAAAGTATGTGTTTATATATTAAAATGTTATCTAATATATTTTTTATTTATTTTGTCGCTGTCTAAGCCGCGACATACGCTTTTTAATTAAATACCAATGTTTTGCCTTGGAATACGTTTTATTCACTGTTTGGCCGTGAAGACGCCTTTCCCCTTGAATTGTATTCTTCAAGGGTTTATTTGTAATTTTTGAATTTTTTGTTCAACTGAGTCTCTTACCTCTGGTGGGGGATGAAGTTCAGTGTATTACGTTCATAGGTTTTCTCGCCTCGTTCTGTTCTCCCCAATAGGGTATCGAATTGCCTAACCTATCCCTAAGAAAAATAATGTGAATTCAATTTTTTAATTTTTCAAAAGTAGAGCAAGGGGTCCTTCTCGTCCGGGTAAGATATCAAAATCAAGGACCTCTTCTATGTTCAGCCATGCTTTACGGATGTTATCCTCAGATCAATATTTCAATGAGTTGTAAATGTTAAGAGTACCATCACATTAACGCAATATGTATCAGGATGTTTTTGATTTTATCACAAACCTTTTTGTTATTAAAACTAAAAGAATTGCTTAAAGCGGTCAAAATGTTGGAAGGATAATATACAATAAAGGGTGATACTGTCAAAATTTGGTCAATATAAACTTCTTTCAATTTTGCACTTAAAAAACCTGAACACCCCTCATTTTGAAGGTGTGTGTGTAGAATGTTGCTCCTATTTTGATTTTGGAATTCACTCTTCAGTTGTCAAAATGCCGTCCAAGCAAGAAGAGCAGCGTATCAAAATTTTGCTCGCGCATCGCGAAAATCCGAGCTACTCGCACGCAAAGCTGGCAAAATCGCTAAAAGTTGCCAAATCAACCGTTACAAATGTAATTAAATTGTCTGGGGAACGTTTGTCGACAGCCAGGTAGTCTGGATCGGGGGGAAATCGAAAACCGGAAGCTGCTGAGACGACAAAGAGAGTTGCCGGTAGTTTCAAGCGAAACCCTAACCTCTCTCTCCGAGATGCCGCAAATAAGCTGGGTGTATCGTCTACAACCGTGCATCGAGCCAAAAAACGAGCCGGACTATCGACCTACAAGAAGGTAGTGACTCCAGATCGCGATGATAAACAAAATACGACGGCCAAAGCGCGATCCCGGAGGCTGTACACGACGATGCTGACGAAGTTTGGCTGCGTGGTAATGGACGACGAAACCTACGTCAAAGACGACTACAAGCAGCTTCCGGGACAGGAGTTTTATACTGAAAAAGGAAGGGGAAAGGTAGCAGATATTTTCAAGCACATAAAACTGTCAAAGTTCGCAAAGAAATATCTGGTTTGGCAAGCCATCTGTACCTGTGGCTTGAAAAGCAGCATTCGGGACTTCCGGGACTGTCAACCAAGAAATTTACGTGAAAGAGTGTTTGAATAAACGTCTGCTGCCTTTCCTGAAGAAACACGGTTGTTCCGTACTGTTTTGGCCGGATTTGGCATCTTGCCATTACGGTAAAAAGGCCATGGAGTGCTACGCCGCCAACAACGTGCAGGTGGTTCCCAAGGACAAGAGCCCTCCCAACACGCCAGAGCTCCGCCCAATTGAGAAATACTGGGCTATTGTCAAGCGGAACCTAAAGAAGACCAAAAAACTGCTAAGGACGAGCAGCAGTTCAAGGCAAACTGGCTTTCTGCGGCGAAGAAGGTGGACAAGGTGGCTGTACAAAATCTGATGGCAGGTGTCAAACGTGAGGCCCGGCAATTCGGATTTGGAAAAGCGAAAGCCTAACTGATTATTTTTCCTGAATTTTATACTAATTGAACTTGAAAAAGAAATTTAATTTGATTTTTTAAATAAACGATTTCACCGATTTACACGCGTTTTCCCTTGACCAAATTTTGACCGTATCACCCTTTACGTACATATATAATAGTTAAATAATACAGAGAAAGCAAACCACAAACTCACACTCGCAAGTGCATAACCATGCCATTCATTGAGTTTTATCTTTGCTCAATGTCCCAAAGGACATTAACAAATCACCTTCCCAGCAGCAGCTGTCAATCAAAAACGTATTTGGACAAATGGATTGATGGCAAGAAAACAAAAACTATTCGGCAGAAAAAATACTGCCAAAGGCCTAGAATTGCCTCAGATAAGTTTGATGATGTTCTGGTGACACATTTGAATGATTCTAAATGTCATGCTCTCATCTACTTCATACGAGAGAGAGAGAGAGTGCGAGAGTTTGGGTAAACTTGATTGGTGTGGTGGTGCGAATAATGTAAATTTCATTATTGTCAAAATGATAGATTTGTGTGCCTAGTCCTTTCAAATTGGATGGTAGAGTCAAATCTTCATTTTTTATGATTTTTACAAATCCCTGCTTATCGCTCCAAAACAATTCTAACCCAAGTGTGAAATCCTTGACGGCTTTGTTTATTCAAAAACAATCGAAAAATTCCGATAACAAGACAAAGATTTCCAACAAATGATTATAGAAGGGATACAACAATTTAACTTTTGTTTTTGCCCTTCTTATTCACGGGGATGGGAAAGTTTGATTTTATTTGTGTGTGTGTGTCCTTCAAAAGAAACCCATCGAAAAAGAACATTGGCAATTCTAAGAATAAGAAGAGAATAAGTTGGCTTAAAACACTAACAACCGTGACGGCTGATGGCTGGCTGGCTAGCTGGCATTCAGTGTTGGCGGTATGTAGAAGGATAAATGAACGAATCTTATGATAACTAATCCTTATCAAAAGACTGATGGCAAATTAATACATTTTGGAGAGGGTATGGTGGCAGTAAATGTATCAGCTGAAGCAAATGTTCGAATAAAACAAAAGTTTTTTTTTTGGATTCTTTCATTGTTTTGCAAATACTCAGAATCATTCCGAAGTTCGGAGGATAATGCAAAAAGAAAAAAAAACGAGAATAATGACAAGTAAAAATGATATAGTAGTGTCTGTAAAGCAGAATTTGAAATACCTTTCCTTCAAGAAGAATAAATATCATTAATTAGACCTATGTAGCCATAAATAATTTAAGAATTAACAAATCTATTTCTTTTTGAAAATTTTTAGAATCGAACTGGATTTTCAATATTTTTAAATTTGATTTTAATTTTTATATAATTTTTGGACTAATATATAGCTCAACATTGTAAATTCAAGGTAAATCTGAGAAACTTCGATTTTTATACCCTCCATCATAGGATGGGGGTATATTAACTTTGTCATTCCGTTTGTAACACATCGAAATATTGCTCTAAGACCCCATAAAGTATATATATTCTGGGTCGTGGTGAAATTCTGAGTCGATCTAAGCATGTCCGTCCGTCCGTCCGTCCGTTTGTTGAAATCACGCTAACTTCCGGACGAAACAAGCTATCGACTTGAAACTTGGCACAAGTAGTTGTTATCGATGTAGGTTGGATGGTATTGAAAATGGACCATATCGGTCCACTTTTACGTATAGCCCCCATATAGAGGCTTGTGGAGCCTCTAACAGAAGCATATTTCATCCGATCCGGCTGAAATTTGGTACATGGTGTTGGTATATGGTCTCTAACAACCATGCAAAAATTGGTCCACATCGGTCCATAATTATATATAGCCCCCATATAAACCGATCCCCAGATTTGGCTTGCGGAGCCTAAAAGAGAAGCAAATTTCATCCGATCCAGCTGAAATTTGGTACATGGTGTTAGTATATGGTCTCTAACAACCATGCAAAAATTGGTCAACATCGGTCCATAATTATATATAGCCCCCATATAAACCGATCCCCAGATTTGGCTTGCGGAGCCTCAAAGAGAAAAAAATTTCATCCGATCCGGCTGAAATTTGGTACATGATGTTGGTATATGGTCTCTAACAACCATGCAAAAATTGGTCCATATTGGTCCTTAATTATATATAGCCCCCACATAAACCGATCCCCAGATATGGCTTGTGGAGCCTCTAAGAGAAGCATATTTCATCCGATCCGGCTGAAATTTGGTACATGGTGTTGGTATATGGTCTCTAACAATCGTGCAAAAATTGGTCCACATCGGTCCATAATTATATATAGCCCCCATATAAACCGATCTCCAGATTTGGCTTGCGAAGCCTCAAAGAGAAGCAAATTGCATCCGATCCGGCTGAAATTTGGTACATGGTGTTGGTATATGGTCTCTAACAACCGTGCAAAAATTGGTCCACATTGGTCCATAATTATATATATACGCCCATATAAACCGATCCCCAGATTTGGGTTCCGGAGCCTCAAAGAGAAGCAAATTTCATCCGATCCGCCTGAAATTTGGTACATGATGTTGGTATATGGTATCTAACAAGCGTGCCAGAATTGGTCCATATCGGTCCATAATTATATATAGCCCCCATATAAAACGTTCTCCATATTTGACCTCCGGAGCCTCTTGGGGGAGCAAAATTCATCCGATCCGGTTCAAATTAGGAACGTGGTGTTAGTATATGGCCGCTAACAACCATACCAAAATTGGTCCAATCACACAAAAATTGGTCCATATCGGTTCATAATCATGGTTGCCACTAGAGCCAAAAATAGTCTACCAAAATTTTATTTCTATAGAAAATTTTGTCAAAATTTTATTTCTATAGAAATTTTGTTAAAAATTTATTTCTATAGAAAATTTTGTTAAAATTTTATTTCTGTAGAAAATTTTGTCAAAATTTTATGTCTACTTTGTCAAACTGAATTATATACGTATTGGATCGATCTTTTTTTATTTAATATATACCACGTATGGACTTACATACAATTTAGAAGATGGTGTTAGGAGGTTTTAAGATACCTTGCCATCGGCAAGCGTTACCGCAACTTAAGTCATTCGATTGTGGATGGCAGTGTTTAGAAGAAGTTTCAACGCAATCCATGATGGGGGGTACATAAGCTTCGGCCTGGCCGAACTTACGGCCGTATATACTTGTTATTTATTATTTTAAAAAATCAAATATCGAGTATCGAAAAATTAGGGGTTTTTGTCCAGAGACAACCTGCAATTTCAAGAATATCAGGAAACACTTCAAGTTTCAAACTGCCGTGAAATTTCAAGAGACTACCTTAACCTTCAAAAGATCGAGCAAATATTACAAAATCAGTTACACCGTATTAATTTCAGAACCTCCCCCCCCTACGACCCCTAAAAAATAAAGTAGTAGTAGATTTTTGTTCCTTCCATGAAAATTTTAAATAAATCGGAGAAATTTGGGATCGGTTAGGTATAGTGGCAGCCCGATATTTCAGGCTCACTTAGACTATTCAGTAGATTGTGATACCACATTGGTGAACTTCTCTCTTATAACTGAGTGCTGTCCGGTTCTATGTTAAGCTCAATGGCAAGGGACCTCCTTTTTATAGCCGAGTCCGAACGCCGTTCCACATTGCAGTGAAACCACTTCGAGAAGCTTTGAAACACTCAGAAATCTCACCAGCATTACTGAGGTGGGAAACTCTTTGTTGTTTGGTCGCAGACCACTGAAAAACTTTTTGGTGTTTGGTCGAAAATGGGTTCGAACTCATGACCCTTTGTATGCAAGGCGGGCATGCTAACCATTGTAGGTTTGGTATAGTGGCAGCCCGATATTTCAGGTTCACTTAGACTATTGAGTCGGTTGTGACACGACAGTGGTGAACTTCTGTCTTATAACTTAGTGCTGCCCGATTCTATGTTAAGCTCAATGACAAGGGACTTCCTTTTTATAGCCGAGTCAAAAAAGCACAACTGTGCCTGTAGCGTGATTACAACAGACAGACAGACGACTGCTGATACGTATTACAACCAACTGCATCATTGCTATCATTTCTAAACTACTCGTCTGACAGTTGACAGATTTATTTCTGAAACAGTTCATATTAATGTTAAGCAAGTAAGTAAAGTAGAAAGTCGGGCGTGGCCGACTATATCATACCCTAAACCACCCTTACTGAATTAGTAATCATAAGCTTTTACGGGATAACATTGATAAAGGTGTGGGAGATAAACCGCAGTTTCATATTTAAGAAAATTAAGGGGTACATGTTTATGGGTGTTTTGTCTCAATCTGACTATAGCTTATAGTCAGTGTTGCAAAGGAAATGTTCGGATTAACCGTACAAGGACAAAAAAAGTTCCCTACTTTCCCATACATTCCCAAACAATTTTCCCTACAATATTATCGTTTTTCCCTACGATAGTTTCGTTAATTTTACAAAACAAAAATGGTTCTAAGTTCTTTATTATCTTAAAACATGAAAATGCAACGTATATAATATAGAAAATAAATTTGTATTACCACCATGGTTGCCACAGTTGGTAGAATTCTACCAAAAATAGTATATTTTTTTGTGTTAAACTCTATAGAAATAAAATTTTTGAAAAAGTTTCTATAAACAATTTTTTTTTTTGAGAAATTTTTCTATAGAAAATGTTGATAATACATTCTATAGAAATAAAATTTTGAAAAAAAAATTCCATAGAAATAACATTATGAAAATTTTTTTATAGAAATAATATTTTGAAAACAATTTCTATAGAAATACAATTTTGACAAAAATTTCTATAGAAATAAAATGTTGACAACATCTTTTACAGGAATAAAGTTTTGACAAAAATTTCTATGGAAATATATGTTTGGTAGATTTGTGGTAATTTGTGGTAATCTTCAAATTTTGTTAGATTTTTTTTTTTGGGACGAGTGGTAACTGTTGTTACCACACATTGTTAAAGATCAAGCCTTGCCGGCTTCTAATTTCCTCCTCTAGAGCCACCAAAATGTAAAAATTATTACAAATTGTGTTGAGTGAAAATGTCCCTACAATGTGGCGCTACGTTCCTACAAGACGCTAAATATTAGAAAAACCCTACATATAGGGAACTTCCCCTACTTCTAGGAACACTGGCTGTGTTGATATTGCACCTATGGAGTTAGTATGCCACTAATATTGAGCCCATCATTAAAAAAGAGAAAATCGTTCAATTAGTGTGGGTAATAAATCCAAATTTGTAAAAATCGAGCAATATTCTTATGTAAGAGTTACAAGTACGTATAAATACGATCGGCTAGTACATCAAAATTTGAAATTTGATTAACATTGGTTAATAAATAAGAGTACTATGGCCAAATTTGGGAAAATAGAGCGATGCATATATATCGAAGCTATATGTAAATCTGAACCAATTTGCATAATATATTGCGGGTTTGATTAATACCACAAAAGGTTACCTTGTGCAAAATTTGAGTAAGATCAGTTACGAAATTACGCCTCTATGGTCAAACATAAGGTTATTAGGGCGAATTTTTCAAAATCGGGCGATACATATATGGTAGCTATATCTACATCTGAACCGATTTCGATGAAATTTTGCACATACCGTTAGTACTATAGGGGACTGGATCTAGCCAACTTTGAGTAAGATCGGTTAATAAATAAGGGTTCTATGGCCAAATTTGGGAAAATCGGGCTGTACATATATATGGGAGCTATATATAAATCTGAACCGATTTCGATGATTTTGCACATATAGTTAGTGCTATAGAAGATTACATTTAGCCAACTTTGAGTAAGATCGGTTGATAAATAAGGGTTTTATGGCCAAATTTAGAAAAATCGGGCGGTATATATACATGGGAGCTATAGCTAAATCTGAACCGATTTCGATGATTTTTATGCACATATTGTTAGTGCTATGGAAGATTACATTTAGCCAACTTTGAGTAAGATCGATTGGTAAATTAGGGTTTTGTGGCCAAATTTGGGAAAATCGGGCGATACATATATATGAGGGCTATATCTAAATTTGAACCGATTTGAATGAAATTTTGCAGACTTGAAAGGCGGTGAAAAATATTACCTTTTGCCAAATTTGGTGACGATCCGTTTGAAAAAAAAAGCGCAACGTGACCCCATTTGTCGAAATATAGGAGCTATATCTAAATTTGATCTTAGTTCTTCCAAATTCAATAGCGTTCGTCCTTGTGCCCAAAAAACTCCCTGTACCAAATTTCATTAGAATCGGTTAATAATTGCGACCGGAATCCTGTGAACAACAAATACATGGACACACCCAGAAAAAAGTGCCTTCGAAACTAAAGGAAAAAATTTTCATCAATATAGTTTATCCATTTTATTTCCATTAAGGTAAATTTTTGTGAAAAATAATAAAATTTACTCGTTTCAGTAAAAAAATCCTAAACTGTAAGCAGTTAGGAATAGTTCATTAACTAGAATAAGGCATGGAATTTTACTCATACTATTTTCTTCGCTGGGTATAAGAATTTACTACTGAAAAAGAAAATTTTATTCACAGATAACAAAGCATTCGTAAAAATAAACAAAAACCGAACTAAAACCAAGTTTCCTCAAAATTAGTAAAATTTCTTATAAAATGATAATTGCGACTTCCTTTATAATAGAAAGTTTTTCATACATACGAACAACACTTGGCATAGAAAAATATTTTAGTTCATTCGTACTAAGAAGTATGCAATCCTTTCAAAACTTAAGGAAACACACTTGTTAGAATATAAGAAATTTTCCTAAATTTCTATTGTCTACCTGTAATCGATACCTGTCATCGTAATCGATGTGTTTGCGCGAGGGTGTAATCGATATATTTGCGCGTCGGTTGTTTTTTTAGTTGGAATCGCGTTGTTTTGGTATACGGAGAGATTGTTAAAAAATAATATGGTAAAATAATATAATAAATAACAAATAAAATATATAAAATATTTGTTATTTTAAATTAGTGAGAAAAATGTTCGTTTTTTTAAATAAATCTATCAATGTTCGTGATAGTGTATAAAGAAAGAAAACACCAGCAGAATAACAACCCTTTCATTTGTCTTCATTTTGGAATCTTCAATTATCAGGTAATATTCAGTGACGCTAAACTTTTGCAACAAAAATGTTTTATGATTTTTTATATTTGTAGGTATTGAAATTGTAAAAGGAGGACAAAATCGTTAGGCAGCAACTTATTAAAAGTGAAAAGTACAAGAAGAAGAAAAAGTGCGTTTTACAGTTGATAATATCACACGGAAATTGGAAATAGTGGAATAATAAACTAATATTTCAAAGAGATTCGATGCTGTTGATTCTTAATAAATATATTCAATATATTAATAAAACATGTCTTTTATTGAAGATAAAATTGCTTATAGAAATACATAAAATTGTATTTAAAAACGAAGGTAAGCAGTTCTAATTATGAAGTAAAAGTTTTACCACAAATGTGTAAGATTTGTCCAAATGAATGAAAAAATTTCAATAAAATCATTCCATATATGAATTCAAATTAGTTAAATTTTTTCATTCTGTAGTATAGTGGTTATAAATATAGGAAAATGTTAACTAATATATGGAATGCATTATTCCTAATTTCTACGAAAATCACATCGTTCAAACAAATAAAAATGTCTTTGGCGCTATATGAAGTTCAACTTTCTTCACAATGAGTTCATTTTAACTTAAAGAAGGGGTCACATTTTTCTGGGTGCAGGCGGACGGACGGACACCAAGCGCAAGATCGACTCAGGAGGTGATTCTGAGTCGATCGGTATATATTTTATGGGGTCTAAAATCAATATTTCTGGTAGGCACATTTTTTGGCAGATCAAACTTATTATACCCTGACCACCATGTGGTTTAGGGAATAAAAACTTTCAAGAGCAGCTTGATCTATTGCGTGATAGTGTGATTGCTTTATAATTGGCTGGAAAACAACAGGTGGCTATTTTAAAGATCTCCTGAATTTAAATAGGAATAAATCTTCTGTTTCTCGTACAATTGCTCGTTACCGTGAGACTGGCAGTATTGCATCGCTTTCAGAAAAGAAAAAACGGTAACAGCACCAGAAATTATGTGAAGAACGGAGGCTAGATTTGATCGAAAGTGCAAGAGCTTACCAATGCCCAAAACATAGTTAGACTGGAAAAAACCAATGAGTTCTTTCGTTTGAACGATTGTGACCAGGTGCCAAATTTGGGTTACTCCTATGAGAAGTCATTCAAAATTGAGCAGTTTGTGAACAAAAAAAAAAAAAAAAAAAAATCGGATTTACTTGCCAAAAAGATCTGCCGGATATTTACAAGATTCCAACAGGAATAAGAACCTCACACTCCACTCGTACCAATCTAGAACGGCTTCAAACGGATGTTCTTGGCTTAATTTCTACCGCATAATGGTCACCAAAGTCTTCGGAACTCAATCCGTTTGAGTTTTGCACCTGGGGCATTTTGGAAAGTAAGGTTGGCGCTAAAAAAAGCCAAAGTGCCAATAAACCCAGGACGGCGATTCGGCGAGAATGGGCCAAAATACCGCAGAGTCACTTTCGTACAGCGTCTAATGGTTTTGTAGACCGTTTGATGGCCATCATTCCAGCCAACTCCAACAAATCTAAACTGATTCTAAAATTTGAAAATGAAGTACAGCGCTTCACTATATTGCATTACACATCAGCTACCTTGTGTACTTTATATGGTTGGTAATCCATATTTGAATGTGTTACAAATGAAACGGCAAACTTATTATGCCTCCGTCTTGTGATGGTGGTGGGTATGAAAAAAAACATACTACAAAATCTTATGGAAGAAATACCAACTTAATGTAGGGTTCCTATAGTAGCAGCAGATGTTTAACTTTAATGCTGAGTTAGCTAATTTAAGCTTTTTGACTGATAATGTGGAAAATGCAAAAAAAAAACTTATCCAAGAGAATCTCTGAAATAACCAAAACAAAAAGAAGCCCAAAAAAGATGAATAACAGCATAAGGAGAATATTTAGTAATGGATGATGATTTGGTTCTCTTAGTGTCTGGTGTGGAAAAGAAGCAAAAGAGGACCCTTCTATACTAGGATTTATATGTTATTTTATATTAAATTGGTTTTATTTGATGTTATGCTTTGTACTGAATGGGATGTTTAAGATTGCCTTCCTTCTCCACACCCCACACACCGCTCAATGTTGGGTTTCACTCTGTGGTAGAGGTGTTAAGTTGTCAATGACGTTAAGCTTAATTTGTTCCTTTGGTTCATAGTTGCTTCTTTCATTTGTTGAAACAAGCTTTGCTTATTCCATCAATGGCATAAGATTATGTTGGAAATTAAGGGATTTTCCATATAACGCCAAAAAGAAACAAAAATACAAACGAGATAGGAAAATTTCTAAAATAGCTAAGACTTTATTGGGATTTGTTGTTCCCGTTTTTTTTTTTTGCTTGTCTAATGAAAAACAATGTATGCCCAATCAAAATGGGATAGAATAGTAATGTCTGGGTATGTGTCTTATGGAAAGATTAAGCGATACTATCTTATATGACGATGATGATAGAATTCATAGTAAACAATTTACTAGACATGATGGAAATACGTTCAATGCTATAATTGGTCAAGGATAATCGACAAAAGTAAGTGATATAAGAAATTTTCTCGTCTGCATAAATTTTTATTTGGTTATATGTAATTCAAAAGTCTAAGAGTATGTCACATTTTGAAAATGTTGACTTTACGACAATTTTAAAATTTGAAAAGTGGACTTTTCTAGTTTTTGACTTTTTCGGAATTTGCATAAATATGCTAAATAATGAAACAGGGCAATGACACGACGTGTTAAAATTATCCCAGCAAAAAAAAATGGAAGTTGCTCCATTAACATTTCTTTTTAAGAGCATTCATATTTGAATTGACGTTTCGACGCTTCGTGTTCAATGGCAGCAAAAAAGTAATGAAAGTGTTCAATGGTAGCGAAAAAGTAATGAAAGTCGGGCGGGACCGACTATATTACACCCTTCACCACTTTTTAGACCAACATTTTTTCAAATCCTTCAAATTTGTTGGGAACTATATAAAGGTTTATATTCCCATACATACACACAATAATTTTTTTTCTGATTCAATCACAAAATTAATTGATCCAGTTAATTTTTTAATTGAAATGTCTTCAATCACGGAAATGATAGTATCTGCCACAGTTTTAATTGGGCATAAAAAGTACTTGATAAAAAAGTTAATTGATTGCATTAACAAATTTCAATTAATTTTTAAATTGATTCAATTAAAAATTTAATTGATGTTGATTGCCAAACTCAATTAATTTTTATACCCTCCACCATAGGATGGGGGTATATTAACTTTGTCATTCCGTTTGTAACACATCTAAATATTGCTCTAAGACCCCATAAAGTATATATATTCTGGGTCGTGGTGAAATTCTGAGTCGACCTGAGCATGTCCGTCCGTCCGTCCGTCTGTTGAAATCACGCTTCCGAACGAAGCAAGCTATCGACTTGAAACTTGGCACAAGTAGTTGTTATTGATGTAGGTCGGATGGTATTGCAAATGGGCCATATCGGTCCACTTTTACTTATAGCCCCCATATGAACGGACCACCAAATTTATTTATTTATTTATTTTTTATTTATTTATTTGTGGTTATAACAGCCTAGCACAACAAGATATTAAATCTTATAAATTATAGCACTATGTTATATACTTTTAGTTACATGTATGTTAATGATTTGTGTAAAAATTTTGAAACAATGATTTTAATATTTCTGAGTTACATATATGTTCATGATTTGTATAAAATTGTTGAAACAATGATTTTAATATTTCTGCGACATAAAAATGTATACATATTAAATAATACAAAATGTACTTTATGAATTCGACAAAATTATTCATTATGATATTTATAAAATTCTTTAAGCTCTTTTTTGAATTGTAGTGTGTTGCTGACTAGTTGTAATTTAGTTGGGAGATTGGGAGATTGTTTGGCTTGCGATTGCTCTAAGATAAGCAAATTTCATCCGATCCGCCTGAAATTTGGTACATGGTGTTAGTATATGGTCTCTAACAACCATGCAAAAATATCGGTCCACTTTTACGTATAGCCCCCATATTAAGAGGAGCAAAATTCATCCGATCCGGTTGTAATTTGGAACATGGTGTTAGAATGTGGTCTCTAACAAACACGCAAGAATTGGTCCATATCGGTCCATAATTATATATAGCCCCCATATAAATCAATCCCCAGATTTGATCTCCGGAGCCTCTTGGAGGAGCAAACTTCATCCGATCCGGTTCAAATTTTCAACGTGGTGTTAGTATAAGGCCGCTAATAACCATGTCAAAATTGGTCCATATCGGTCTATAGTTATATATAGCCGATCCCCAATCACACAAAAAATGGTCCATATCGGTTAATATTCATAGTTGCCACTCGGGCCAAAAATAATCTACCAAAATTTAATTTTTATGGAAAGCATTGTCAAAATGTTATTCCTATAGAAAATTTTGACAAAATTTTATTTCTATAGAAAATGTTGTCAAAATTTTATTTCTATAGAAAATTTTGTCAAAATTATTTTTCTGTAGAAAATTTTGTCAAAATTTTATTTTTATAGAAAATTTTGTCAAAATTTTATTTCTATAGAAAATTTTGTCAAAATTGTATTTCTATAGCAAATTTTTTCCAAATTTTATTTCTATAGAAAAAATTTTCCAAATTTTACTTCTATAGAAAATGTTGTCAAAATTTTATTTTGTCAAAATTTTATTTCTATCGAAACTTTAAACTTAATTATATACGTATTTAAGCGGCCTTTTTATACCCACCACCATAGAATGGTGACGGGGGTATAATAAGTTTGTCATTCCGTTTGTAACACATCGAAATATCGATTTCCGACTATATAAAGTATATATATTCTTGATCAGGGAGAAATTCTAAGACGATATAACGATGTCCGTCTGTCTGTCTGTCTGTCTGTCTGTCTGTCTGTTGTAATCACGCTACAGTCTTCAATAATGAAGCAGTCGTGCTGAAATTTTGCACAAACTCGTCTTTTGTCTGCAGGCAGGTCAAGTTCGAAGATGGGCTATATCGTTCCAGGTTTTGATATAGTCCCCATATAAACCGACCTCCCAATTTGGGGTCTTGGGCTTATAGAAATCGTAGTTTTTATCCAATTTGCCTGAAATTCGAAATCTAGAGGTATTTTATGACCATAAAGAGGTATGCCAAAAATGGTGAGTATCGGTCCATGTTTTGGTATAGCCCCCATATAGACCGATCTCCCGATTTTACTTCTTGGGCTTATAGAAACCGCAGTTTTTATTCAATTTACCTGAAATTGGAAATCTAGAGGTATTGTAGGACCACAAATACGTGTGCCAAAAATGGTGAGTGTCGGTCCATGTTTTGGTATAGCCCCCATATAGACCGATCTCCCGATTTTACTTCTTGGGCTTATAGAAACCGCAGTTTTTATTCAATTTACCTGAAATTGGAAATCTAGAGGTATTGTAGGACCACAAATACGTGTGCCAAAAATTGTGAGTATCCGTCCATATTTTGGTATAGCCCCCATATAGAGCGATCTCCCGATTTGGGGTCTTGGGCTTATAGAAACCGTAGTTTTTATCCAATTTGTCTGAAATTGGAAATCTAGAGGTATTTTAGGACCATAAAGAGGTGTGCCGAGAATGGTGAGTATCGGTCCATATTTTTGTATAGCCCCCATATAGACCGATTTCCCGATTTTACTTCTTGGGCTTCTAGAAGCCTATTTGCCTGAAATTGGAAATCTATAGGTATTTTCGGGTCATAAAGAGGTGTGCCGAAAGCGGTGAGTATCGGTCCATATTTTAGTATAGCCCCCATCAGAACGATCTCCCGATTAAACTCCTTGGGTTTCTAGAAACCGTAGTTTTTATCTGATTTGCCAGAAATTGTAAATACTGATCATGAAAATTGTTTGAAACTCAATGTAAAATTTCCAGATTTTACTTTTACAGATTTAAGATTTCAAATCAAGACGTTATTTTATATTTTTCTTGCACACTTACAAGAGATGTTAATGATTCCTCTAAAACTCAAGCAAAAATGGTTCTTATAAATCCAGAATCTGATATAGTCCTCATAGGTGAAATCTTTAAATTTATCTTCGGGAAGTGTCCTCAAGTCCTCTAGCCCTCCTGAAATTTCAAAGGAAACCCTAATATCTGGTTCATGGTGGTGGGTATTTAAGATTCGGCCCGGCCGAACTTACTGCTGTATATACTTGTTTAGTTTAATATATACCACGTATGGACTATGTGGTATATATTACGGTGTTAGGAAGTTTTAAGATACCTTGCCATCGGCAAGTGTTACCGCAACCCAAGTAATTCGATTGTGGATGACAGACTTCAGTAGCAGTTTCTACGCAATCCATGGTGGAGGGCACATAAGCTTCGGCCTGACCGAACTTACGGCCGTATATACTTGTTTAAATTAAAAAGGTAACTATTTTCAATTACTTTCTGAATTGGCTTAGTTTGATTAACAATTGATTGTTTGAAATAAATTTTTAATTAAAAATTAAAAAAAAAAATGTTCATCACTTTTAATGTTTCTGTCTTAATTAAAAAGTTAATTGTATCAATTAATTGAAAAAAATTTCAACTTCAATTAACTTTTTAATTGGAAATATTTTGGTGATATTTTTTCTGTGTATATATAATTAAATCTTAACTAGGACCAAATACAAAGTTAGTAACAAATATGTGAAATAGTTAAAGCTAAAGTCATTGTTATTCAATTTCGCAAAAACGTATTTATGATTTATCGGTAATGCTCTATTGCATCAGATTAACGAACTCCACAAGGAGGGCAAGGACCACTAGAGGATTACCACAGGGAGGGGTAGTGGCATACGCGGATGACATTGTGACAATGGTATCGGGGAAATTCCTGGACTCTATTTCGGATGTGCTGAGCGGGACTTTGCAGTATCTTTCGGAGTGGACACTTGGATGCGGATTAGGGGTGAACCCTGGAAAGACGGAGCTGGTACTGTTCACCAGGAGGAGAAAGGTTGTCGGTTACAAGTCGCCTGAATTCCAAGGCACGAAGCTGACCCTATCGAAATCAGCAAGAGGGCCTATGCGGCATTATACTGGCTGGCTTTATACCGCGGTTGTAAGACATGTGGCCAAATATGGTTGTCATGTTTGGTGGACAATCGTGAAACTCCAAATGCATATGTCGAGAATAAATAGACTGCACTTATTTATATGACAGGCGCTATGAGGACCACATCCACTGCCGCTTTGGAGGTACTGATGGGAGCTATCCCACTCGATTTACACGTAAGGAAGACGGCGGAACTGACACTTCTGAGACTTAAGAGCCTGAACACGCTGGAGAGGACAGCCTGCAGGCTTACTGAGATTCTGGCCGGGCAGTATAGAGAGACGGACCATATGGCCAAGGAGCATGTTTATCATAACAAACCGACATACATTATACCAAGTATAGAGGAGTGGAAAGACAGGAGGATACCCTTCGGAACCCTGAACATGTATACGGACGGGTCAAAGATGGAGGAAGGAACGGGCAGCGGAATCTATTGTAGTGAACTAGAAATAAGGGTGTCTTACATGCTGGATAGTGATTGCAGTATTTTTCAGACTGAGATTTCTGCGATCACAAAGGCGGCTGAGTCGCTGTTGATAAGGCCGTTATTCAGAAGCGATATCAGCTTCTTCGTCGATAGTCAGGCAGCCATAAAGGCATTGTGCAGTGCTGACATAAGGTCTAAGGTAGTCAGCCGCTGGTGTAGAGAACTCAAGGTTCTCACTGAAAAGCATAATACTACTCTGTGCTGAGCACCTGAACACTATGGGATAATAGGAAATGAGGAAGCGGATGTGCTGGCTAAGGAGGGCGCTCGTGGAATGAATAATGTCATAGCGGACGTTTTTCCTACACTATCTTCTTATCATTACAGGATAAAGGTCAAATATCACGATCTATGGCGAAGACGCTGGGTTTCTTCGGATGGTTGCGAGCAAACCAAGTTGATATGGGATGAAAAGAAAGAAGAATTGAGGCCACTGATTGGTATCATAACAGGATATAACACACTTGGGAAACACATGGTAAGAATAGGACTTAGAGACGATGATATCTGTAGATGGAGCCTGGACCCGGAAGTTACGGAGGACTCGTACCCCTTCCTGTGCCAGTGTCCAGCTTTATCCTTTAGAAGAAACAAGATTCTGGGCTCCGTTTTCTTTCAGGCTCCCTCTGATCTGCGGGAGTGCAGCTTAAGGAATATACTTGCATTCATCAGGGCCTCTGGTTGGTTGTTCCGAGATTTCTTTCAAAGAGAACGAGCAGGAGGAAGCTCTGGGACAAAGCGGACCGCATCGGAAGGAAGAAGATGGAAAGATCACATCGAGGAATCACAATGGACCTATACTGGTCTAAGTGGACATCAATTTCGACACAAAAATTAATGTCATCCTCTAAATCCTAACCTAATCAGACTAAAAACGGTTTTTGTTTCATCTGACCATTTAACTTATTTCCAGTCATCAACGACCCAATTTCTGTGGGCCTTATTAGACATTTTTATATTTTATAGAGAAAGTTAAAATATACCGAGTGCTCCCCACTGTATATGTATCTAAATATTAACCGATGTGAACAAACTATGGCACACATTACAAAAATGTTAATTCTACTGTCAGTGGAAAATGTCAAGTAAATTGGAATGGAATTTTGGCTTCCGGTTGTCATATGAATCTAAATCAGGCGTAAGATATATATGGGAGCTATATCTAAATCTGAATAGATATGGCTGATATTTTTTAAATTTTACGGGGCTCATAAAATATTTAGATGTACGTAATTTGAAGAAGATAATTTATGGCCAAATCAGGGATAAATTTATATGTCAGCTACACGCAGAGAAGAAACATGATTGCCACAATCATATTCGAAGAGCAAAATAATATGATAGCAGCTATTTTTGCGGCGACCATGTAACATTTTAACCTGCAACCATGTTGGCTCAGTGAACATGGTTCTAAGAAAAATACAATTGTCCTCATCTAAAATGTTATTATATTGATAAAAAGAATTTTGTTTCCATTAAAAGACAATGGTCACGATCTAAAATGTTATGTTATTCGTCAAAAATGTTTTTCTTCTAGTTAAAAGAACATGGTCACAACCTAAAATGTCTTGATTTTTATGAAAAAACTTTTTTCGTCGTCGAAAAAAGGACGCCACTTGAGAAAAGAAAACACAAAATCAACTTTATTTATTTGTTTTTATTTATTTACAAACTAATTCATTGTTTATTTGTATTTATAATGTCGTGCAAGCAAACTTCACATATTTTTACACACTCTAGTTTGGTTCAATTTCAACAATAAGTAATCATTCCATATTTACTTCGTGCCCATCAAATGTGAATGGGCCCTAGAAAAGTTGGCAGAAAATCCGCTTTTTTATCGACAAATTTTGTTCAGCGATGAGGCTCATTTCTGGTTGAATGGCTACGTAAATAAGCAAAATTGCCGCATTTGGAGTGAAGAGCAACCAGAAGCCGTTCAAGAACTGCCCATGCATCCCGAAAAATGCACTGTTTGGTGTGGTTTGTACGCTGGTGGAATCATTGGACCGTATTTTTTCAAAGATGCTGTTGGACGCAACGTTACGGTGAATGGCGATCGCTATCGTTCGATGCTAACAAACTTTTTGTTGCCAAAAATGGAAGAACTGAACTTGGTTGACATGTGGTTTCAACAAGATGGCGCTACATGCCACACAGCTCGCGATTCTATGGCCAATTTGAGGGAAAACTTCGGAGAACAATTCATCTCAAGAAATGGACCGGTAAGTTGGCCACCAAGATCATGCGATTTGACGCCTTTAGACTATTTTTTGTGGGGCTACGTCAAGTCTAAAGTCTACAGAAATAAGCCAGCAACTATTCCAGCTTTGGAAGACAACATTTCCGAAGAAATTCGGGCTATTCCGGCCGAAATGCTCGAAAAAGTTGCCCAAAATTGGACTTTCCGAATGGACCACCTAAGACGCAGCCGCGGTCAACATTTAAATGAAATTATCTTCAAAAAGTAAATGTCATGGACCAATCTAACGTTTCAAATAAAGAACCGATGAGATTTTGCAAATTTTATGCGTTTTTTTTTTTAAAAAGTTATCAAGCTCTTAACAAATCACCCTTTACAAACGCAGACATCATGTAACTGCAAATAAAAATAAATTATACCATATATCAAAATGCAGAACAAAAACCAGGTATATTTTTTTCAATTACACTTTCCTTTTTGGTATTCGCATAAAACCACGTGTCATTTCTGAATAAATAAATTAACACAAAACACAATAATTCCGTATTCTCCGTCCATTCCAAGAAACAATCAACACACAACTGACGCGCAAAATGAAAATCGTGTGTACCTGCTCAATGTTTTTATAAAATTCTTGTCGCTGCAAAAAAATTAAAAAATTAAATGGTCACGAAAACAATGTACATGGTCTTTATGGCCATGTAATGGTTGTAGACATGTCTATACGTAAACTATAAAAATATTTTTTTCTCTGCAAAAAAGTAAAAAAATTGAATGGTCAGATACATGATTTTCCTGACCATATAATGGTCTCAAATTCTATCATTTAAATAATAGAACATGTTTGCGGCATTTGAGAACCATTTAAATGCTTATTGCCAACATATATTTTTCTCCGCTCGAAAATTATTTTTACAAAGACAAAATACATGGTTTTCGCGACAATTACATGCTCTAAATAAGCATTAAATGGATGCGGCAACCATGTCCAAACATGTTTTTTCTGTGCGTGTATATCTAAATCTGAACCGATTTTTTCCAAAATCGTCGTTGAGCCGAAGTAAGCCACTATGCCAACTTTGAGGACGATCAGACTTAAATAGCGAGCTGTACTTTGCAGATAGACAGACGGGCATCGTTGAATCGACTTAGAATTTGGTTCTAAGACTATCGGTATACTAAAAGATGGGTCTCGGACTGGTTCTTCTTGGCGTTACATACAAATGCACAAACTTATTATACCCTGTACCACAGTAATGGTGAAGGGCATAAAAAGGTAAAATTACCCATTAACAAGTATATACAGCAGTAAGTTCGTCCGGGCCGAATCTTAAATACCCACCACAATGAATCCAATAGTATAATTTCCTTCGACATTTCAGGGGGGTTTGATGACAGATATTCTTCCAAGCAGTTCAACTAGTACACTTCCCGAAGATAAATTTAAAAATGTTACCTACACTCAAAAAAAAGTTTACTTGGATCCAAAGATTTTGACCTTCCCTTAAGGATTTTGGTATTGATTTTGAGCCAAAGATGCGGCTTCTTTAAAATGGCTTTAAATCTACGACCAATAAAATTAAAATTAGGATACAAATCGCATTTATCGAATTTTCATTCTATTTTTCCGGTATATTAATAAAGCTATTCACGTACAAACAAATGCCAGTTTAAAAATCCAAATTATAACGGATACCTCAAAGTAAAAAAATGTTTTCTTAATTCAAAAAAAAAAACTTTAAACCAAAGACGATAAATCCTCAAAATAAGTCTTAGCCTATATTTGATGCGTTTTTATCTTAAATCTAAAGTTGCAATATTTCAGTTAATTTAAGGACAATTTCTTTAAATCGAAAATGTATTTCTTTACTTTAAGGAGAATTAGTCTTAGTTCAAAGACATGCGACTTTAACGGAGGGACCCAAATTTGCAAAATTTGCATACTAAATTTAATGAAAACAAATTTTGAAGCAAAATGATTATAAACTTTATTTCAATTAAAATTTCATTATTTTAAAGAAATTTGTCCTTAATACTTTGTAAATTTCGCATCCTAAAATTTAGGTTGCATAATCTTTAATATCACGTAAATATTTTTTCTGTGTATGAAGATTATATCAAATTCTGGATTTAATTGCCTGTTTCGGTATCAGGCTAACATGAAATATAATAAGCAACGAAGAGCCCGTCGTAAAACTAGGAAAAACACTACTAATATACGCGTTAGAATTGTTGTTGTCTCTTTGAAACCAGTTTCTGTAAGTTGTCACATGTTATTCTTGTTGACTGTAGAAACAAAAAGCATTGTTCGACTGTTCACCAAACAGATTAGCTTTCTAAAAATAAATTTCGTGTTGTTGCATTACTGTGTAACAAAACGAAATAAAAATAAGATAAAGGGACTTGTAGTTATATGAAAAGATGATGTACAGTGGGAGAAAAGATGATTCAATTTGTAAGAGGAAATTTCCCAAATGTTTTCTCCATAAGGAGTTAGCATAAAGAACCCAAAATTGAGTTATCTCTCCCAGCCAGATCTATACTAAAGGCTGTGGAAATATTCATTCGCCCGAATCGAAACATGTACAGTCCAGGCGTGTATAGATTTGTATCTGGCGTTTTCTTTTCAATGACTCAATTAATCATGTTCCTTAATCTAAATATGTCCTTAAGCTCGATTAATAATTGTAAAATTAGAACCATTTTTGTTTGCGTTTTAGAAGAATCATTAATATCTCTTGTAAGTGTGAAATCTAAAATTGATTACGAGAAGTACAATCTGGAAATTTTAGATTCAGTTTCAAGCAATTTTCATGATCATTGCGCCTTCTATACCCTCAAGAAGTGAAATGGGTCTATATGGAGGGCTTACCAAATGGACCGATAAAAATTAAATCCGTAACACGTTTTGTGAGTCTAAAATACCAGTATATTTACAATTTCAGGCAAATCGGATAAAAGCTACGGTTTCCAGAAACCCAAGGAGTTAAGTTGGGAGATCGGTCTTATGGGACTACATTAAAATATGGACCGATACTCTCCGATTTCGACACACCTCTTTATGGTCCTAAAATACTTCTAGATTTCAAATTTCAGGCAAATTGGATAAAAACTACGTCTTCTAGAATCCCAAACAATAAAATCATTTCTTGCACGCCTATTTATAGTTCTAAAAACTCCAGATTTTCTATTTCAGGCAAATTGGACAACAACTACGGTTTCTACAAGCCCAAAAAGTAAAATCGACCTATATGGTGGCTATAACATGCTAAGACATTGACCGATACTCACCATTTTCGGCGCACCTCTTTATGGTCGTAAAATAATTCTAGATTTCATATTTCGTGCAAATTGGATAAAAACTACGGTTTCTACAAGCCCAAGAAGTAAAATCGGGAAATCGGTCTATATGGGGGATATACCAAAACATTGACCAATACACGCCATTTTCGGCGCACGTATTTGTGGTTCTACAATACCTCTAGATTTCCAATTTCAGGCAAATTGGATAAAGACTACGGTTTCTACAAGCCCAAGAAATAAAATCGGGAGATGGGTCTTATAGGGGCTATTCCAAAACATGGACCGATACTCCCCATTTTCGGCACACGTATTTGTGGTCCTAAAATACCTCTAGATTTCAAATTTCAGGCAAATTGGATAAAAACTACGGATTCTAGAAGCCCAAGAAATAAAATCGGGAGATCGGTCTATATGGGGGCTATACCAATCCATGGACCTTTACTCACCATTTTCGGCACACCTCTTTATGGACCTAAAATACCTCTACGTTTCAAATTTCAGGCTAATTGGATAAAAACTACGGATTCTAGAAGCCCAAGAAATAAAATCGGGAGATCGGTCTATATGGGGGCTATACCAAAACACGGACCGATACTCACTATTTTTGACACACCTCTTTATGGTCCTAAAATACCTCCAGATTTAAAATTTGGATAAAAACTACGGTTTCTATAAGCCCAAGACCCCAAATCGGGAGGTCGGTTTATATGGGGACTATATCAAAACTTGGACCGGTATAGCCCATCTTCGAACTTGGCCTGCCTGCAGACAAAAGACGAGTTTGTGCGAAATTTCAGCACGATTGCTTTATTATTGAAGACTGTAGCGTGATTACAACAGACAGACAGACAGCCAGATAGACAGAAGGACATGGTTATATCGTCTTAGAATTTCTCCCTGATCAAGAATATACACACGCAAAGAAAAAAAAACGTTTGGAAAACGTGTACCGAAATGTTTTTCTTTTGTTAGAGTTTTTTGAATTGCTTCGAAAATTTTAAACTTTTATCACCAAAAAAATTCGTTTGTTACAAAATTTTTATTTTTTCAATAAAAAAAGTTATTTTTGAAACAACAACACAGTCCATTTCGTTTATATCAAACACTTTTCTTTTCCGACTTTAGGTCTTTAATAAGACACATTTTACAGTTCAAAATTGTATATACTACAATGTAATGTTGAACATTTTTTCGGAATCTTCCGAACATATCTGGAATATATGTAAAAAAAAAAACAAGTATATACGGCCGTAAGTTCGGCCAGGCCGAAGCTTATGTACCCTCCATCATGGATTGCGTAGAAACTTCTTCTAAACACTGCCATCCACAATCGAATTACTTAAGTTGCGGTAACGCTTGCCGATGGCAAGGTATCTTAAAACCTCCTAACACCATCTTCTAAATTGTATGTAAGTCCATACGTGGTATATATTAAATCAAAAAAGATCGATCCAATACGTATATAATTCGGTTTGACAAAGTAGACATAAAATTTTGACAAAATTTTCTACAGAAATAAAATTTTAACAAAATTTTCTATAGAAATAAAATTTTCACAAAATTTTCTATAGAAATAAACTTTTGACAAAATTTTCAATAGAAATAAACTTTTGACAAAATTTTCTATAGCAATAAAATCTTGGTAGATTATTTTTGGCTCGAGTGGCAACCATGATTATGAACCGAATAAAATTTGAACAAAATTTTCTATAGAAATAACATTTTGACAATGATGAAAATTTTATTATGAACCGAATACAATTTTAACAAAATTTTCTCTAGAAATAAAATTTTTGACAAAATTTTCTATAGAAATAAAATTTTGGTAGACTATTTTTGGCTCTAGTGGCAACCATGATTATGAACCGATATGGACCAATTTTTGTGTGATTGGACCAATTTTGGTATGGTTGTTAGCGACCATATACTAACACCACGTTCCTAATTTGAACCGGATCGGATGAATTTTGCTCCTCCAAGAGGCTCCGGAGGTCAAATCTGGAAAACGTTTTATATGGGGGCTATATATAATTATGGACCGATATGGACCAATTCTGGCACGCTTGTTAAAGATCATATACTAACACCATGTTCCAAATGACAACCGGATGGGATGAAATTTGCTTCTCTTGGAGACTTCGCAAGCCAAATCTGGGGATCGGTTTATATGGGGGCTATATATAATTATGAACCGATGTGGACCAATTTTTGCATGGTTGTTAGAGACCATATACCAATATCATATACCAAATTTCAGGCGGATCGGATGAAATTTGCTTTTCTTGGAGACTTCGCAAGCCAAATCTGGGGATCGGTTTATATGGGGGCTATATATAATTATGAACCGATGTGGACCAATTTTTGCATGGTTGTTAGAGACCATATACCAATATCATATACCAAATTTCAGGCGGATCGGATGAAATTTGCTTCTCTTTGAGGCTCCGGAACCCAAATCTGGGGATCGGTTTATATGGGCGCTATATATAATTATGGACCGATGTGGACCAATTTTTGCACGGTTATTAGAGACCATATACCAACACCATGTACCAAATTTCAGCCGGATCGGATGCAATTTGCTTCTCTTTGAGGCTTCGCCAGCCAAACCTAGAGATCGGTTTATATGGGGTCTATATATAATTATGGACCGATGTGGACCAATAGTTGCACAGTTGTTAGAGACCATATACCAACATCAAGTACTGAATTTCAGCCGGATCGGATGAAATTTGCTTCTCTTTGAGGCTCCGCAAGCCAAATCTGGGGATCGGTTTATATGGGGGCTATATATAATTATGGACCGATGTGGACCAATTTTTGCATGGTTGTTAGATACCATATACTAACACCATGTACCAAATTTCAGCCGGATCGGATGAAATTTGCTTCTCTTTTAGGCTCCGCAAGCCAAATCTAGGGATCGGTTTATATGGGGGCTATATATAATTAAGGACCGATGTGGACCAATTTTTGCATGGTTGTTAGAGACCATATACTAACACTATGTACTAAATTTCAGCCGGATCGGATGAAATTTGCTTCTCTTTTAGGCTCCGCAAGCCAAATCTGGGGATCGGTTTATATGGGGGCTATATATAATTATGGACCGATGTGGACCCATTTTTGCATGGTTGTTAGAGACCATATACTAACACCATGTACCAAATTTCAGCCGGATCGGATGAAATTTGCTTCTCTTTTAGGCTCCGCAAGCCAAATCTAGGGATCGGTTTATATGGGGGCTATATATAATTATGGACCGATGTGGACCAATTTTTACATGATTGTTAGATACCGTATACCAACACCATGTACCAAATTTCAGCCGGATCGGATGAAATATGCTTCTCTTAGTGGCTCCACAAGCCAAATCTGGGGATCGGTTTATATGGGGGCTATATATAATTATGGACCGATGTGGACCAATTTTTGCATGGTTGTTAGAGACCATATACTAACACTATGTACTAAATTTCAGCCGGATCGGATGAAATTTGCTTCTCTTTTAGGCTCCGCAAGCCAAATCTGGGGATCGGTTTATATGGGGGCTATATATAATTATGGACCGATGTGGACCAATTTTTGCATGGTTGTTAGAGACCATATACCAACACCATATACCAAATTTCAGCCGGATCGGATGAAATATGCTTCTGTTAGAGGCTCCACAAGCCAAATCTGAGGGTCCCTTTATATGGGGGCTATACGTAAAAGTGGACTGATATGGCCCATTTTCAATACCATCCGACCTACATCGATAACAACTATTTGTGCCAAGTTTCAAGTCGATAGCTTGTTTCGTTCGGAAGTTAGCGTGATTTCAACAACAGACGGACGGACGGACGGACGGACGGACATGCTTAGATCGACTCAGAATTTCACCTCGACCCAGAATATATATACTTTATGGGGTCTTAGAGCAATATTTCGATGTGTTACAAACGGAATGACAAAGTTAATATACCCCCATCCTATGATGGAGGGTATAAAAACTTTGGTCGAAGCGGGGATCGAACCCACGACCCTTGGCATGCAAGTCGGACGTAGCAACCACTGCTCCACGGTGCCAAACTAAATGTTTGTTTCTGTTAAATAAACTTTGTTTATTCGGTTCGTGGGCGCCGCAAGCTATGCTATATAAATATAACTGATATGGATATTTATCTATTGATGACGATAACAGGTACATAGCTCAGTGGTTAGTGTGTTGGCTTACAAAGTGCATGGTCCGCGGTTCGATTCTCCGTCCAGGCGAAAGGTAAAAAAAATTTTAAAATTTATAAAATCGTATAATTTCTTCTAAATTGTTTGTACTACAGAAAAAGGTGCTAAGAACTAAAAAACTTCGTGGAAGTGAGAAAGATGTGAGGGAAAATGCAAATAGCCAGAAAAAAAATTTTTTGAGTTAGTCTTTATGAAATTGTTTTTACATCCTGGAAAAGAATAAACGTTTATCACAAAAAGTATATACTTTTCTTCCAAATGCACTTCCTTTCAACGAAAAGCAAATGAGAAACGAACTTTGTTTGTCTAAAATTTCGTTTGGGAGGAAAGAATTATTTTTTTGCGTGTATACTTTATATAGTCGGAAATCGATATTTCGATGTGTTACAAACGGAATGACAAACTTATTATACCCCCGTCACCATTCTATGGTGGTGGGTATAAAAAATTTAATTAAAAGAACTTCCTGTGTAGTTAAAATAAAGAACATCTTTTGCAAGTTCTTCTAAAAGAACTTGCAAAAATTTTTCTCGGACTTTTACGTATAGAATTCTCAATTATTTAAAACAAAATGCCAAATTTTCAATTTTCACTTGAACAGACTGTTTGCAATTTTACGAAACAGCCACGGCCTTCCCTCTTTCAGCAGCACTCAAGTTTCTTTGAGTGCAATTGCCGATTTTAAATGTAAGTATACATTCAGACCTAGATTACATTGTAGGAGAGTAGATTGGGCCCGACCACGAGACTTTTCTTACATGATTTTTATTAATCTAAATAAATTTTCTTGATTTTTCATTTCCAAATAGAGTTGTGGAATTTCAAAGTGGCGATGTATTCTTTACTTAACGAAGAAGTAATGTTTCCTATACTTTTACTCTGTTACCTCTGGTAGAGAATACTGAATTCAGCCTATTGCAGAGTCTAACAGCAGCTTAATTAGACGATGGAATGATTTTACTTACAGACAGAAAATGCCAACAATGCCAAGAGGGAGATGTAAGTCAGGCAAATATTTAATATTCTTCAACTTCTGGGATGTTCTTTATGGGACAATACCAACATATGTATGCCCCAAAGACAATGATGGAAGAAATATAGAGCGAAACAAAAACGCCAGGGCATAAATACATGCTCGTACTTTTGCTACTTTTAATTATGTCGACAAAGTCTTAGAACTTCCGAGTGAGTTGTGGTGTTGGTGTGTTTAAGGATGCTTCAGGTCCTTATTGAAATTTATTTCACAGAGCCGGATGGTAAGCACATGTGCGTGGCATAGAATACTTGATACTTGTAATCAGTAGAGTATGCTTATGCGTGTGTGCATACATACATATGTGGATCCTTGTGTTATCCTTTGGTGGTTTATATACATATATGTGATTGTTGCTGTACATGTGAGTATGTGTGTGTGTGTGTAGGAATGCATGAAAATTCCTTTGCTTTACTGACTTCTGCTAAACATTTTATTTCCGCGGGAATTTCATTTCCGTTTTGATTGTTTTGTTTTAATTGTGATTTGATATATGTGGCTGCTTGCTTGACTGACTTGCTGCTGCCTGTTCCTCTGATGGACTACTTATGCTGTTGCTTCAATTTCTATTTGTTTTGCGTGTTCTTTCTATTCTTTCATTTCAATACAAGGCCTGTCTCAAATCGTATGCCTAAACAATAACAAGACGAGATTACACAATATATCTTCCCTTTTCAGATTTTGTATTCTTTTGTTTTATGTTTGGGTATTCGATTTCGATTTCTGTGTCCATGCGTATGCATGTTTCTTCAGTTAATAATCCTTGTGAAGGAAGCCAAATTGTTTTCCACCTATAATAATGACATCAAGAATTGGTGCCTCAAGCGATTTGGGAAACGTATTATGAGCCAAAATATTATTCACTATATGAAAAAAAAACAAGCATATACGGCCGTAAGTTCGGCCAGGCCGAAGCTTATGTACCCTCCATCATGGATTGCGTAGAAACTTCTTCTAAACACTGTCATCCAGAATCGAATTACTTAAGTTGCGGTAACGCTTGCCGATGGCAAGGTATCTTAAAACCTCCTAACACCATCTTCTAAATTGTATGTAAGGCCATACGTGGTATATATTAAATCAAAAAAGATCGATCCAATACGTATATAATTCAGTTTGACAAAGTAGACATAAAATGTTGACAAAATTTTCTACAGAAATAAAATTTTAACAAAATTTTCTATAGAAATAAAATTTTCACAAAATGTCTATAGAAATAAAAATTTTCTATAGAAAGAAAATTTTGACAAAAATGTCTACAGAAATAAAATTTTAACAACATTTTCTATAGAAATAAACTTTTGACAAAATTTTCTATAGAAATAAAATCTTGGCAGATTATTTTTGGCTCGAGTGGCAACCATGATTATGAACCGAATAAAATTTGAACAAAATTTTCTATAGAAATAAAATTTTGGCAATGATGAAAATTTTATTATGAACCGAATAAAATTTTAACAAAATTTTCTCTAGAAATAAAATTTTGACAAAATTTTCTATAGAAAATAAATTTTGGTAGATTATTTTTGGCTCTAGTGGCAACCATGATTATGAACCGATATGGACCAATTTTTGTGTGATTGCACCAATTTTGGTATGGTTGTTAGTGACCATATACTAACACCACGTTCCTAATTTGAACCGGATCGGATGAATTTTGCTCCTCCAAGAGGCTCCGGAGGTCAAATCTGGAGAAAGTTTTATATGGGGGCTATATATAATTATGGACCGATATGGACCAATTTTTGCACGGTTGCTACAGACCATGTACCAATATAATGTACCGAATTTCAGCCGGATCGGATGAAATTTGCTTCTCTTAGAGGCTCCGCAACCCAAATCTGGGGATCGGTTTATATGTGCGCTATATATAATTATGGACCGATATGGACCAATTTTTGCACGGTTGCTAGAGACCATATACCAATACCATGTACCAAATTTCAGCCGGATCGGATGCAATTTGCTTCTCTTTGAGGCTTCGCAAGCCAAATCGGGAGATCGGTTTATATGGGGGCTATATATAATTAAGGACCGATATCGACCAATTTTTGCATGGTTGTTAGAGACCATATACCAACACCATGTACCAAATTTCAGCCGGATCGGATGATATATGCTTCTCTTTGAGGCTCCACAAACCAAATCTGGGGATCGGTTTATATGGGGGCTATATATAATTATGGACCGATGTGGACCAATTTTTGCATGGTTGTTAGAGACCATATACCAACATCATGTACCAAATTTCAGCCGGATCGGATGAAATATGCTTCTCTTTGAGGCTCCGCAACCCAAATCTGGGGATCGGTTTATATGGGGGCTATATATAATTATGGACCGATGTCGACCAATTTTTGCATGATTGTTAGAGACCATCTACTAACACCATGTACCAAATTTCAGCCGGATCGGATTAAATATGCTTCTCTTAGACGCTCCACAAGCCAAATCTGGGGATCGGTTTATATGGGGGCTATATATAATTATGGACCGATATGGACCAATTTTTGCATGGTTGTTAGAGACCATATACCAACACCATGTACCACATTTTAGCCGGATCGGATGAAATATACTTCTGTTAGAGGCTCCACAAGCCAAATCTGAGGGTCCCTTTATATGGGGGCTATACGTAAAAGTGGACCGATATGGTCCATTTTCAATACCATCCGACCTACATCGATAACAACTACTTGTGCCAAGTTTCAAGTCGATAGCTTGTTTCGTTCGGAAGTTAGCGTAATTTCAACAACAGACGGACGGACGGACATGCTTAGATCGACTCAGAATTTCACCACGACCCAGAATATATATACTTTATGGGGTCTTAGAGCAATATTTCGATGTGTTACAAACGGAATGACAAAGTTAATATACCCCCATCCTATGATGGAGGGTATACAAATTCTTGTTGTGGGACGCTAAGAAAATTGTTATAGCGTACAAAAAATTGGTGAACAATTTATTTATCGCCACCTGTCATGATGTCATAGACGTGTTTCGAAGCACCGCAATGATATTTTTGAAGAAATTCTTTCGATACAAGCCTTTTTTGAGCTATTGGCCTAATGTCCGGATCCATCGCGAATAAATTTTTTTAACGGTCAAATGTTCATGCAATGTTGAACGTATGGTTGCCAATTTAGCTGTTTATGCCCTGCGCTACACTGTGGAACAGGGTATTATAAGTTAGTGCATATGTTTGCAACACCCAGAAGGAGACGAGATAGACACATGGTGTCTTTAGCAAAAATGCTCAGGGTGGGCTTCTGAGTCGATATAGCCATGTCCGTCTGTCCGTGAACACATTTTTGTAATCACAGTCTAGGTCGCAGTTTTAGTCCAATCGACTTCAAATTTGGCACAAGTATGTGTTTTGGCTCAGAATAGAACCCTATTGATTTTGGAAGAAATCGGTTCAGATTTAGATATAGCTCCCATATATATATTTCGCCCGATATGGACTTATATGGCCCCAGAAGCCAGAGTTTTACCATAATTTGCTTAAAATTTTGCACAAGAAGAACAATTAGTACTATAGTCAAGTGTGCCAAATTTTATTGAAATCTGTTCAGATTTAGATATAGCTCCCATATATATCTTTCGCCCGATATGGACTAATACGGTCCCAGAAGCCAGAGTTTTACCCCGATTTGGTTGAAATTTTGCACTAGGAGTACAATTAGTAGTGTAGTCAAGTGTGCCAAATTTTATTGAAATCGGTTCAGATTTAGATATAGCTCCTATATATATCGTTCGCCCGATTTACACTCATATGACCACAGTGGCCAATCTTTTACTCCGATTTAATGAAATCTTGGACAGGGAGTAGAATTAGCATTGGAGCTATGCGTGCCAAATTTGGTTGAATTCGGTTTAGATTTAGATATAGCTCCCATATATATCGTTCGCCCGATTTACACTCATATGACCACAGTGGCCAATCTTTTACTCCGATTTAATTGAAATTTTGCACAGAGAGTAGAATTAGCATTGTAGCTATAGGTGCCAAATTTGGTTGAACATTTTCCTTATAAAATCGCCACTGCTTAGTCGAAAAGTTGTAAAAATGACTCTAATTTTCCTAAACTTCTAACACATATATATTGAGCGATAAATCATAAATAAACTTTTGCGAAGTTTCCTTAAAATTGCTTCAGATTTAAATGTTTCCCATATTTATACCCTTCACCACTACTGTGGTACAGGGTATAATAAGTTTGTGCATTTGTATGTAACGCCAAGAAATAGTGGTCATAGACCCATCTTTTAGTATACCGATCGGCTTAGAATTAAATTCTGAGTCGATTTAGCGATGTCCGTCTGTCTGTCCGATTGTCCTCAATTTTGGCATAGGGCCGTTCCTTGGGACAGAGACAATCGCTATTGGTTTTGGAAAAAATCGGTTCAGATTTGGATATAGCTGCCATATATATTTATCCCCGATTTTGTCATAGTTAGCGTGTTTCACAACCGATTTTTTTGAAATACCGTACATCCAAATATTTTATGAATCTCGAAAATCTTGCAAAATATCAGCCAAATCGGTTCAGATTTAGATATAGCCCCCATATATATCTTTCGTCCGATTTAGACTCATATGACCACAGAGGCCAAAGTTTACTACCGATCTTCGTGAAATGTTGCACAGAGGGTAGAATTGACATTCTACCAATGCTTGGTAAATTTTATTGAAATCGGTTCAAATTTAGATATAGCTCCCATATATATCTTTCGTCCGATTTGAACTTATATGGCCACAAAAGCCAGAGTTTTGCCGTGATTTGCTTCAAATTTTGCACAAGGGGTACGTTTAAAAGTATCGTTAAGTGTGTCAAATTTTGTTAAAATCGGTTCTGATTTAGATATAGCTCACATATATATCTTTCGCCCGATTTGGACTTATATGGTCTCAAAAGCCAGAGTTTTGCCCTGACTTACTTCAAATTTTGCACAAGCGGTACTTTAAACGATACTATTGTATGTGCCAAATATGGTCAAAATCGATTCAGATTTAGATATAGCTCCCATATATATCTTTCGTCGGATTTGAACTTATATGGCCTCAAAATCCAGGGTTTTGCTGTGATTTGCTTCAAATTTCGCACGGGGAGTACGTTTAGTAGTATCGGTAATTGTGCAAAGTTTGGTTGAAATCGGCTCAGATTTAGATATGGCTCCCATATATAAGTACACCATTTTCAATGGAAGTTTCCTCCAATTAACTGGATAGCGTTAGCCGATTTAAATTTTAATTCTAGAGATTTTGTAGAAGTAAAAAATTGTCTCCTTTATATAGCTTCCAGCAAATGTGAAGTAGTTGAGATGGTAACGCAAATTTTGGCCTACATAGGGGTGAAGGGTATAATATAGTCGGCACCGCCCGACTTTAGACTTTACTTACTTGTTTTTTTACTAACATAGTGTTCCACCCTAGTGCATTAGCCGACTTAAATTTTGAGTCAATAGATTTTGTAGAAGTCTATCAAATTCTGTCCAGATCGAGTGATATTTAAATGTATGTATTTGGGACAATCCTTTATATATAGCCCCCAACACATTTGACGGATGTGATATGGTATCGAAAATTTAGATCTACAAAGTGGTGCAGGGTATAATATAGTCGGCCCCGCCCGACTTTAGACTTTCCATACTTGTTTTGTTTAATATGTACCCCGTATGGACTAACTTACAATTGAGAAGACGGTGTTAAGAAGTATTAAGATACCTTGCAATCGGCAAGTGTTACCGCAACCCAAGTAATTCGATTGTGGATGACAGTCTTTAGTACAAGTTTCTATGCAATCCATGGTGGAGGGTACATAAGATTCGGCCTGGCCGAACTTACAGCCGTATATACTTGTTTTGATTTTTATTCTAAATCTAGTTTTTCAGAGTAACACTATTGATATACTTTTGAGAGAATGTTTGTCTCATATATTCGTAGATTTGTTTTACAAAGATTTATTTGGCTACATAGCAAATTGTATGTATTCATTTGAAGGAGCTGCATATCTCCTCTACAAAAAGTATAAAGTCGGTGTCCTAAAATTTAGGATGCATAATCGTCCATAATAGGTCAACATTTTTTTTTTCAGAGTAGGGATTGTAATGAGAGTCAAAAGGTTGATTTTTTACCTTTTCAAAATTTGGAAAAGTCGAGTTTACTAAATATCGATTAGTTGAATATAAATATTAATAAAAGTCGATTAGTCGAAAAATATAGTCGATTTTCGACTTTCGTATCCCTATTCAGCACATCTTCGGATTAGAAAAATAATCAAATCACTTTTTCAAAATTTAGAAAAGTTGACTTGTCGTTTTCGAAGTTCAAAGTAATAACAGAATCAATTTGCACGTCAATCCGACGAAGTCAGTCGAAAGTCGACGCTTTAAAATGTTGAAAAACTCCACTTATCGACTACTCGAGTTTTGCAAAGGTCGTCTTTTTAGCTTTTTTTCGGAATTGAGAAAAGTTGGTTTTTTACATTTCTGATCTTTAAAAGTTTGAAAAAAAAATTCAAAAGACGATTTTTCACGTAGAAACTTTGAACTTTTTGATGAATTTTCATTATATCGTTAAAAGTCTATTAGTCTATGTGACGGATTGTCAAACAACCAACAGTCGATTATTAGAATTTATTAATGACGAAATGTCGACTTCGAGTTTTGTATCCTTATTCAGCACATCTCTTTATGGGTTGGAATGTGAAACAAAAAAATCGGTTAATCGACTTTTATTAAACTGAGAAACGTTGAAGTTTCGATTTTGTTTTTGAATTTGAAAAAGTAAACTTTCGATTATTTGACTCTTGCTAATGTCGACTTTCCGACATTTGTACAAATTTGGAGAAGTTGATTTTTATACCCTAGGATGGGGGTATATTAACTTTGTCATTCCGTTTGTAGCACATCGAAATATTGCTCTAAGACCCCATAAATAAAGTATATATATTCTGGGTCGTGGTGAAATTCTGAGTCGATCTGAGCATGTCCGTCCGTCCGTCTGTTGAAATCACGCTAACTTCCGAACGAAACAAGCTATCGACTTGAAACTTGGCACAAGTAGTTGTTATTGATGTAGGTCGGATGGTATTGCAAATGGGCCATATCGATCCACTTTTAGATATAGCCCCTATATAAACGGACCCCCAATTTGGCTTGCGGATCCTCTAAGAGAAGCAGAATTCATCCGATCCGGCTAAATTTTGGTACACGGTGTTAGTATATGGTCTCTAACAGCCATGCAAAAATTGGTCCACATCGGTGCATAATTATATATAGCCCCCATATAAACCGATCGCCCGATTTGGCTTGCGGAGCCTCTAAGAGAAGCAAATTGCATCCGATCCGGCTGAAATTAGGTACATGGTGTTAGTGTATGGTCTCCACCAACCATGCAAAAATTGGTCCACATCGGTCAATAATTATATATAGCCCCCATATAAACCGATCCCCCGATTTGGCTTGCGGAGCCTCTTGGAAGGCCAAAATTCATCTGATTCAGTTGAAATTTGGTACGTGGTGTATGGCCTCAAACATCCATGCGAAAATTGGTCGAAATGGGTCAATAATTATATATAGCCCCCATATAAACCGATCCCCCAATTTGACCTCCGGAGCCCCTTGGAATAGCAAAATTCATCCGATTCGGTTGAAATTTGGGACGTGATGTTAGTATATGGTATCCAACAACCATGCAGGAATTGGTTCATATCAGTCCATAATTATATATAGCCCCCATTTAAACCGATCCTCAGATTTGACCTCCAGTGCCTTTTGGAGAAGCAAACTTCATCCGATCTGGTTAAGATTTGGTACGTGGTGGTAGTATATGATATTTAACAACCATGGCAAAAGTGGTCCATATCAGTCCATAATCATATATAGTCCCCATATAAATCGATCCCGAGATTTGGTTTTGGAGCCTCTTGGAGGAGCAAATTTCATCCGAGTCAGTTGAAATTTGGTACATTGTGCTTGTTAACAACCATGCCTAACTAGGTCCATATCGGTCTATAGTTATATATAGCCCTCAGATAAATCGACACAAAAACACACAAAAATTGGTCCACATCAAGTTCATAATTGTATATAGCCCCCATATAAGCAACCCCCATATTTCAATTCAGGCTCTCTACGTACCGTGCAAAAGTCCATATCGATTCGTAATTATTTGTAGACTTACCTTTACATACCTTTTTTGTCTAATATATTCCATGTATGGAGTAACTCACGATTTAGAAAACTATGTTAGGAAGTTGTAAAATACCACAACCCAAGTAATTCGATTGTGGATGACAGTCTTTCATAGAATCCATGGTGGAGGGTACATAAGATTCGGCCTGGCCGAACTTACGGCCGTATATACTTGTTTTCTTTTGCGATTATTGCAAAGACAACTTTTAATGTGGCGACTTTGGACTTTTTGTTGAATTTTCAGCATTTTGGTCACTACAAGAAATAGATTAATCAATTTTCACCAACATATTGTAATTGAAGACCACCTTGGTGATCGATTTTCGCCACTTGTATCTCTGATTTCTTTATGGTTAACAAAAAACAACATTAATCACCTAATGTCGGACAAATCGGATAAAATTTGAGAGGATTTCAAGGTAAATCGGTCAACACAGAGGCTATAGCAAAATACCTGCATGTCTAGTTCCCAAGCATTTGTCTTTAGAATAACGATTTTGGTTTTGATACCGAGCCAAAGAGGAGGAGAATTGAAGTAAAGGCATCTTTATGACACAATTATCTTTTAAATTTAAGTTTGAAAGTTTAATTTATTTGTGTTTTCAGTTTTTTTCTTCATATGCCCTCAGAGTCATTTAAAATCATGTTCACAGAAAAAAATTGCGTAGTTAAACTAATTCTAAATTTAACTTATTTTTATTGGAAAAAAATTTATTTGCTAGTAGTTAAATTTTATTATTTTTATGGAAATTTTCCACAGCTTAATAAAATCTTACATTTTTAAGTATGTCTCAAAAATTTTATGAACTAAACGTGAGTATAAAGTTCAATGACCGTACACATAAGTTCAATATGAACTAAAGCAAAAGAAGATTTACGTACGATTCCCAAAAACAGTAAGAATGAACTACTGTATGGTTAAAATGATCATGATTTGGTGCCAATGATTTTCTTCTTTACTTTTAGTTAATTTTTTCTTCTATGAGAGGATGTAATTTCGTGAACTACAGTTAATAAGTACAACAGGGCATTAAAATTTCCTGGTTTTAACAACGCTTTGTGGAAATCTCAAAATGTGAAGCAAAATTTTGTTCAATTTTCGTGCAAGGTAGTTCATTCTTCTTATAAAACAGTTCCCTTTTTTTCGGTGTTAACGACAACATAAAATTCCAAATTCGAACTCGACTACAAGTAGAAATTATGCTTTGTTTGAAGTAAAAAAGTTTTTAGAATAAAGTGTTTAAAAAAATGTCCTATTTTTAAACGCACTTTTGCTTTATAGACAAAATGCAAAAAGTCAACAAATTTAGAGACGATTACATTAATTTTGAAGAATTTTTCAAATCAGTAAAGCCAAGTTGACCTCAGTCCAAACAAAATTTTCTTTAATTTTAGGATATCCAATTTTAAGTCGAATCACTAAACTATTAGGACAAAACGACTTTATTGAAAAGTTTATCGAATTTTAGATAAGAACAAGTATATACGGCCGTAAGTTCGGCCAGGCCGAATCTTATGTACCTCCACCATGGATTACATAGAAACTTGTACTAATGATTGTCATCCACAATCGAATTATTTGGGTTGCGGTAACACTTGCCTATGGCAAGGTATTTTAAAAATTCTTAAAACAGTCTTCTCAATTGTAAGATAGTACATACGGGGTATATATTAAACAAAAAAGGCCGATTAAATACGTAAATAATTCAGTTTGACAAAATTTTCTATAGAAATAAAATTTTGACAAAATTTTCTATGGAAATAAAATTTTGACAAAATTTTCTGTGGAAATAAAATTTTGACAAAATTGTCTATGGAAATAAAATTTTGACAAAATTTTCTATAGCAATAATATTTTGACAAAATATTATATAGAAATAAAATCTTGACCAAATTTTCTATAGAAATAAAATCTTGACAAAATTTTGTATAGTAATAAAATTTTTACAAAATTTTCTATAGTAAAAAAATTTTGACAAAATTTTCTATAGAAATAAAATTTTGGTAGATTATTGTTGGGGATCGGCTATATATAACTATAGACCGATATGGACCAATTTTGGCATGGTTGTTAGCGGTCATATACTAGCGCAATTCACCACGTACCAAACCGGGTCGGATTAATTTTGCTCCTCCAATAGCTCCGGAGGTGAAATCTGGGGATCGGTTTAAATGGGGGTTATATATAATTAAGACCGGTTTGGACCAATTTTGGCATGGTTGTTAGAGACCATATACTAACACCACGTACCAAATTTCAACCGGATCGGGTGAATTTTGCTCCTCCAAGGGGCTCCGGAGGTCAAATCTGGGGATCGGTTTATATGGGGGCTATATATAATTATGGACTGATGTGGACCAATTTTTGCATGGTTGTTAGAGACCATATACTAACACTATGTACCAAATTTCAGCCGGATCGGATAAAATTTGCTTCTCTTAGAGGCTCCGCAAGCCAAATCGGGGGATCGGTTTATATGGGGGCTATATATAATTATGGACCGATGTGGACCAATTTTTTCATGGTTGTAAGAGACCATACGCTAACACTATGTACCAAATTTCAGCCGGATCGGATAAAATTTGCTTCTCTTAGAGGCTCCGCAAGCCAAATCGGGGGATCGGTTTATATGGGGGCTATATACAATTATTGACCGATGTAGACCAATTTTTGCATAGTTGTTAGAGACCATATGATAACACCATGTATCAGCCGGATCCGATGAAATTTTCTTCTCTTAGAGGCTCCGCAAGCCAAATCTGGGGATCGATTTATATGGGGCCTATATATAAAGGGTGATTTGTTAAGAGCTTGATAACTTTTTTTAAAAAAAAAACGCATAAAATTTGCAAAATCTCATCGGTTCTTTATTTGAAACGTTAGATTGGTCCATGACATTTACTTTTTGAAGATAATTTCATTTAAATGTTGACCGCGGCTGCGTCTTAGGTGGTCCATTCGGAAAATCCAATTTTGGGCAACTTTTTCGAGCATTTCGGCCGGAATAGCCCGAATTTCTTCGGAAATGTTGTCTTCCAAAGCTGGAATAGTTGCTGGCTTATTTCTGTAGACTTTAGACTTGACGTAGCCCCACAAAAAATAGTCTAAAGGCGTCAAATCGCATGATCTTGGTGGCCAACTTACCGGTCCATTTCTTGAGATGAATTGTTCTCCGAAGTTTTCCCTCAAAATGGCCATAGAATCGCGAGCTGTGTGCATGTAGCGCCATCTTGTTGAAACCACATGTCAACCAAGTTCAGTTCTTCCATTTTTGGCAACAAAAAGTTTGTTAGCATCGAACGATAGCGATCGCCATTCACCGTAACGTTGCGTCCAACAGCATCTTTGAAAAAATACGGTCCAATGATTCCACCAGCGTACAAACCACACCAAACAGTGCATTTTTCGGGATGCATGGGCAGTTCTTGAACGGCTTCTGGTTGCTCTTCACTCCAAATGCGGCAATTTTGCTTATTTACGTAGCCATTCAACCAGAAATGAGCCTCATCGCTGAACAAAATTTGTCGATAAAAAGCGGATTTTCTGCCACTGATTTTGGTAATAAAATTCAATGATTTGCAAGCGTTGCTCGTTAGTAAGTCTATTCATGATGAAATGTCAAAGCATACTGAGCATCTTTCTCTTTGACACCATGTCTGAAATCCCACGTGATCTGTCAAATACTAATGCATGAAAATCCTAACCTCAAAAGAATCACCCTCTAATTATGAACCGATATGGACCAATTTTTGCATGGTTGTGAGAGACCAATACTAACATCAAATTTCAACCGGATCGGATGAATTTTGCCCCTCCAAGAGGCTCCGCAAACCAAATCTGAGCGTCGGTTTATATGGGGGCTATACGTTAAAGTGGTCCGATATGGCCCATTTTCAATACCATCCGACCTACGTCAATAACAACTACTTGTGCCAAGTTTCAAGTCAAGTTAGCGTGATTACAACAGACGGAAGGACGGACGGACATGCTTAGATCGACTCAGAATTTCACCACGACCCAGAATATATATACCCTATGGGGTCTTAGAGCAATATTTCGATGTGTTACAAACGGAATGACAAGGTTAATATATCAGAGAAATGCGTCTTCCATGCTAAGCGAAATGAGGATTCGTATTTTAAGGACATGAAATGTCCTTAAAATGTCTGAAATTTGGGAATCATCTGCAATGGTAAGCATAACAATCCACTACATTATTACATTAAAATTATCTACAAATACTCTGGATGTTATTTGCAAAGGATTCGCCTAAGTATCCTTTAGTGAATAAAGTTTGTATCCTAGTTTGGTCTTTTCGTTCTGCCAATTATATGTCCAAATGATGATGCGAGCACAAATACAAATCAATACCACATTGTACACGATGTGCTCCTAGAGCATTGAACATTTTGCTCAATTTCTATCTATTTGGTGAGCTTATTATTCTTTGGCAGGATTTGGCCTTCAAGCAAATGAATCTATCAATTTCTCTGGCCCAATCATGCCATAACAGCAACAGCATCAACAACAACAAAGATATACTTTTGAATTGTATCAATGATCAGAGAAAAAGGATTATTAACTTTCTTATGTGAAATTCGATTTTTCAATCATAGTTGCTTGCCAGTATTTGATTGCTAAGCTTTTCCAAGTTTATTGTATGCTTCATGTTTGCCTTAAACCAAATCATTTCTCAGCTCATTTGTTTTGAGGTGGTAGTGGGTGATGGGTGGGATAGATGATGTTATCAGCCATTCTACAAGACATCCTTGCCCTATTCGAAGAGTTTCACAAATGGGCAAAAAACCAGGAAACGGAAATGAAAACTTAACATTTGCAAGCTTTCCAAATAAATATGAATTTAAATGCAATTGAAATGGAAATGAAAGACAAATAAATTTTTATAAAGTAAAGATGAGTGAATTTATATCCTGCGTTTGGTTCCTTTCCATTGGTGTTCCATGGATGGGATAGATGGATGGATGGACGGATGGATGACGGGCGTGCATGGATTATGCTTTGGGGATACGTATGGTCCATATTGTGTGTAGAGTGTGTGTGTGTATATGCATGCACCTAGGGACTAAGGAAGCAAGGAACAAAAAAGAAGTTGAGTGAATACATGAATCTATGGATGGATGAATGGGTAACTGAATGGATGGTTGCATAGGTTGATGGTTGTATGGACGAATGAGCGAACAACGAATGGTTGCTTGGGCTAGCTGGTTAGATGAATGTTTGCGTATTGGCATTGGAGGACAAAACAAAAACTGTTATACGCTTGAATGATTAGACTTGATGGCAGAGCAAGCGAGCAATCTTCGGCAGCGACGAAGTTTATATACCTTCCACAACATTCAAAATTAAAGCGAATTTTACACAATATCTGCACTAAAAAAAGAAAACAAGTATATACGGCCGTAAGTTCGGCCAGGCCGAAGCTTATGTACCCTCCACCATGGATTGCGTAGAAACTTCTACTGAAGGCTGTCATCCACAATGGAATTACTTAGGTAAATAGGTATATAATTAAGTTTGACAAAATTTTCTATAGAAATACAATTTTGACAACATTTTCTATGGAAGTAAAATTTGGACAAAATTTTCTACAGAAATACGGTTTTAACAAAATTTTCTATAGAAATAAAATTTTGACAAAATTTTCTATAGAAATAAAATTTTGACAAAATTTTCAAAAGATTTAAAATTTTGATAACATTCTCTATAGAACTAAAATTTTGACCACATTTTCTATAGAAATAAAAATTTTCCAAAATTTTCTATAGAAATAAAATTTGACAAAATTTTCTATAGGAATAAAATTTTGACAAAATTTACTATAGAAATAAAATTTTGCTAGATTATTTTTGACTCGAATGGCAACCATGATTATGAACCGATATGGAGCAATTTTTGTGCGATTGGGGATCGGCTATATATAACTATAGACCGATATGGACCAATTTTGGCATGGTTATTAGCGGCCATATACTAACACCACGTTGCAAATTTGAACCGGATCGGATGAATTTTGCTCCTCCAAGGGATCAGTTAATATGGGGGCTATATATAATTATGGACTAATATGGACAAATTTTTGAATGGTTGTTAGATACCATATACTAACACCACGTACCAAATTTCAACCGGATCAGATGAATTTTGCTCCATTAAGAGGCTCCGGAGTTCAAATCTGGGGATCGGTTTATATGGGTGCTATATATAATTATGGACCAATGTGGACCAATTTTTTCATGGTTGTTAGAGACCATATACTAACACCACGTACCAAATTTCAACCGGATCGGATGAATTTTGCTCCATTAAGAGGCTCCGGAGTTGAAATCTGGGGATCGGTTTATATGGGGGCTATATATAATTATGGACCAATATGGACCAATTTTTGCATGGTTATTAGATACCATATACTTATATCATGTACCAAATTATCGCCGTATCCGATGAAATTTGCTTCTCTTTGAGGCTTTGCAAGCCAAATCTGGGGATCGGTTTATATGGGGGTTATATATAATTATGGACCGATGTGGTCCAATTTTTGCATGAGTGTTAGAGACCATATACTAACACCATGCGCCAAATTTTAGCCGGATCGGATGAAATTTGCTTCTCTTTGAGGCTCAACAAGCCAAATCGGGGGATCGGTTTATATGGGGGCTATATATAATTATTGACCGATATGGACAAATTTTTGCATGAGTGTTAGAGACCATATACCAACACCATGTACGAAATTTCAGCCGGATCGGATGAAATATGCTTCTCTTATAGGCTCTGCAAGCCAAATTTGGGGGTCCGTTTATATGGTGCTATGCGTAAAAGTGGACCGATATGGCCCATTTGCAATACCATCCGACCTACATCAATAACAACTGCTTGTGCCAAGTTTCAAGTCGATAGCTCGAATGAAAATTCGGAAGTTAGCGTGATTTCAACAGACGGACGGACGGACATACTCAGATCGAGCCAGAATTTCACCACGACCCAGAATATATATACTTTATGGGGTCTTAGAGCAATATTTCGATGTGTTACAAACGGAATGACAAAGTTAATATACCCCCCTCCTATGGTGGAGGGTATAAAAATGTTTTCTTGGACCCAAACATTTTGACCTTCCCTTAAGAATTTTGGTGAAGAAATTTTTAGGGACCTATTTAGCTTCTGAGATCGACCAAATTGAACTTAGGATACAGATGTCATTTATCGACTTTTCATTCATTTTTTTCGACATATTAACAAGGCTATTCACGCACAAACAAATGTCATTTTAAAAATCCAAATTATAAAAGATACTTCAAAGTAAAAACTATTTTCTTAATTCCAAAAAACTTTAACGAAAGATACAAAATCCTCCAAATAAATCTTAGCCTACACAGAAAAAAAATTTTTCTGATTCAATCACGAAATTAATTGATCCAATTAATTTTTTAATTGGATCAATTAACAAATTGTTTGAAATGTCTTCAATCACGAAAATGATAGTACAGTATTTATTGAGCATCAAAAAAATATTTCATTAAAAAATTAATTGATTTCATTAGCAAATTTCAAGTCATTTTTTAATTGATTGAATTAAAAATTTAATTAATGTTGATTGCAAAACTCAATTAATATTCACACACACACACACACTTTTTTAATTTACTTAATATTTTTAGTTTGATTAAAAATTGATTGTTTTAAATAAATTTTTATTTAAACTTTTCCATAATTTTTATACCCACCACCATAGAATGGTGATGGGGGTATAAAAAGTTTGTCATTCCGTTTGTAACACATCGAAATGACACATCAATTTCCGACTATACAAAGTAGAGGTGGAGAACTATCGATAGCACTATCGGCACTATCGATTGTTGAGCACTATCGAGCTACTATCGATAGCAGCCAGACATTTTCGATAGTTAGTCGATAGTTTGGCTTTCACATCACCAAATATTTTCCTCTTTTGTGACGTCTGCTGCAGCATTAAAAGGAATGGATCGCTTTCTCCAAAGAGGTGTAATATTTACTTTTAAAGTAGTTCTGAGTTTTGACTATGTGTTGAATTTCAGCTAAACTTAGGAGCTCCATGACAGTCAGTGAGTCGACCATGTCAGGCATGTGATTACAACAGCACAGACTCAGAGAAAGATTTGGCTACCAAGAGAAAAAAATCGTTCAAGAATGGAAATATTTTAAAAGGTCAGAGGACAAACAATTTTAAAAGTGCCTTAATTGCGGAAAGGAGATAAAACGAGCAGAAACACATCGAATTTTCACGACCATCTAAAAAGACACCATTCTGGCTTGGAAATTCTAGCCTCTGATTCCAGCTATTTCGGCGGATACTGCCAATATTGCACTGACAAGCAGAAGTTTTAGATCGTCAATAGCCTCTTACTTTAAAAGAGCCGTTTTGTACGACACAAACATCCCCGCAACAAAGCGGGATAAATTGTTGTCGAGAGGCGAAAAATGTTAACATTATTTTATTTTTAAACCAAACCTTTTGGATCAAATAACATTAATATCGTAAAATATTCATATTAAAATATTAAACAAATTTTAAATACGAACCAAATATGTACATTATTGTGGACGATACTATCGTCGAATATCGATAGTACTATCGTCAACTATCGATGGTTGTGAAATTACTATCGTCGACTATCGGTGGCGCCGGCTATCGATAGTTCTCCACCTCTAATACAAAGTATATATATTCTTGATCAGGGAGAAAATCTAAGACCATATAACCATGTCCATCTGTCTGTCTGTTTGTCTGTATGTTGTAATCACGCTACAGTCTTCAATAATGAATCAATCGTGCTAATTCACCTTAAATTGGAAATCTAGATGTATTTTAGGACCACAAAGAGGTGTGCCACAAATGGTGGGTATCGGTCCATGTTTTGGTATACCCCCCATAAAGACCGATCTCCCGATTTTACTTCTTGGGCTTATAGAAACCGTAGATTTTATCCAATTTGCCTGAAATTGGAAATCTAGAGGTATTTTAGGACCATAAAAAGGTGTGCCGAAAATGATGAGTATCGGTCCATGTTTTGATATAGACCCCATATAGACCGAACTCTAGATTTTACTTAGGATTATAGAGAACGTAGTTTTTATCCAATTCCCATAAAATTTGAAATGTAAAATTAATTTATTGGTCCATGTTTTGGTATATCCCCCATATAGACCGATCTCCAGATTTTACTTCTTGATCTTATAGAAACCGTAGTTTTTATCCAATTGGAATAAAATTTGAAATCAAGAATTATTTTGGGACCATAAAGAGGTGCACCGAAAATGGTGAGTATCGGTCAATATTTTAGTATAGCCCCCATATAGACCGATCTTCCGATTTGGCTCCTAGAAACCGTAGTTTTTATCCGGTTTACGTGTATCGGACTTAGTTTTTATCGATTCATTCGGTAAGGCCTACATATAGACCGATTTCACTTCTTGAGGGTATAGAAAGCGCACTGATGATGAAAATGGCTTGAAACTGAATGTAAAATTTCCACATTTTACTTCTCGTAATCATTTAAATAATGGGGGTGAACATCTACAGATTCTAGATTTCAAATCAAGGCGTTATTTATTCATTGCCATGCACACTTACAAGAGATGTTAACGATTCCTCTAAAACTCAAACAAAAATGGTTCTTATAAATTCAGAATCTGATATAGTATTCTAGGTAAAATTTTTAAATTTATCTTCGAGTACTAGCAGGGAGAACTCCCCTGACATTTGGGAGAATTCCCCTGACATTTCTAAGGAAATTATAATATTTGATTCATGGTGGTGGGTGGGCTGGGCCGACCGAACTTACTGCTTTATATACTTGTTCATATTATATCCATATAATAGTACAAAATGTATCGTTTTTTTTTTAAATACACACAAAGAAAAAAAAAAACGTTTGGAAAACATGTACATAAACGTTTTTCTTTTGTTAGAGTTTTTTGAATTGCTTCGAAAATTTTAAACTTTTGTTACAAAATTTTTATTTTTTCAATAAAAAAAGTTATTTTTGAAACAACAACACAGTCCATTTCGTATATATCAAACACTGTTCTTTCCTGACTTTAGGTCTTTAATAAGACACATTTTACAGTTCAAAATTTAATATAGTACAATGTAATGTTGAACATTTTTTCGGAATCTTCCGAACATATCTGGAATATATGTAAAAAAAAAAACAAAAACAAACAAAAAACTTTGGTAGAAGCAGGGATCGAACCCACGACCCTTGGCATGCAAGTCGGACGTAGCAACCACTGCTCCATGGTGCCAAACTAAATGTTTGTTTCTGTTAAATAAACTTTGTTTATTCGGTTCGTGGGCGCCGCAAGCTATGCTATATAAATATAACTTATATGGATATAACATAACATAACATAACAGGTACATAGCTCAGTGGTTAGTGTGTTGGCTTACAAAGTGCACGGTCCGCGGTTCGATTCTCCGTCCAGGCGAAAGGTAAAAAATTTTTAAAAATGTATAAAATCGTATAATTTCTTCTACATTGTTGGTATTACAGGAATAGGTGTTAAGAACTAAAAATCCTCGTGGATGTGAGAAAGATGTGAGGGACAATGCAATTAGCAAGAAAACAATGTTTTTTTTTCTTGAGCTAGTCTTTATGAAATTGTTTTTACATCCTGGAAAAGAATAAACGTTTATCACAAAAAGTATATACTTTTCTTCCAAATACACTTCCTTACAGCGAAAAGCAAATGAGAAACGAACTTTGTTTGTCTAAAATTTCGTTTGGGAGGAAAGAATTATTTTTTTGCGTGTAGAACGCATTTACGGAGACTTTTTTATTTAGTGTATGTATTTTTAATGTGGGAACTATAAACAATCAATAGAGGCACTTTAGGCAATTTTCGATCATACATCTTGTATGAGTATCAATTTTCTCAAAGTTTGGAATTTTTACCAACCATAAGAAATGTATTCCAATTTGGCTAACAAAATTTCAATGAAACGTCATTATCGATAGCTTACATTTTGCTCTTGTCAGCAATGCCTATTAAAACTGTATTATCATAGAAACATAAATTCTATTAGAGGTTTAATTCAAAAGAAGTTTATATTAATTTATATCTAGGTTGGTGTCTTTGCCTGATCCAAGTTACTACAATTTTCTACGTATGGTTTGTGGCTAAGATAAACTACAGATACCACGGCGCCATCTTGATGCAAATACGTTTTTGGTAAATTATGGCAGCGTTTGGAGATTAGTGGAGAGAGAGAAAAAATCCTATTTTTTGCATTTCGTTTAAAGAAGTTTCTGCACTCCGAATTATTTTTGAGAATAGAGCAATTTTGGAAAGTTCATTATATAAAAGAGAGAAAAATGAACCTACCTGTATGAATTCACTTAATTTCTTAACACTGTATACTTCACTCAATTTCGTATTGTTGTATGTGTTTTTTTTTTTCATTTTGATATCGTTGTATTTAGTAAATAACACAATCACACATATTTAAACAAAATCAACGCTAATTTCAAATACAATGAAAGGAAGAACTGTATCGAATACAACACCACAATACCGCACAACTAAAAGAACGAACCGAACAACGGAAGCTTACAAATCTAACTGAGAGTGGTGATGTTTGTATCTGTTGTCGATACCGCTAAATGTAGAGGAACAAATGGGAACGGAAATACATCTCTTCGATCGAATGCCATTGGAAACGGAAATTCTCTCTTATAACATTTGTGAAAACTCTCAGAGAGATGTTATTCAGTGTTGCCACAAGCAATTATTATTTTTTAATTGAAACGTAAAAAATGTATCCCGTTTAAGGCTTGCTAGTTTTTTTATATTAAAAATAATAATAAATACCGATGAACTGCCTTTTAACGAATAATTACTGGACCAGAAAATTGTTTTATTTTGTAGATAGTTTATTATTCAGAAATTATATATATTTTTTCCACACTTAATTTAAAATAACAACATACAAACGGATATGGATGCAAATATGGTAACACCTTTTTGTCACATTGAAGAAAATTGATTAAAAATATTGCATTTTTTGTTTAAGATGAAAACTTGGAGTTAAAATGTGTAGCGCCATACGCAGTTCAAGACAAACACAATTAAAAAAACAAATTATTATTTTTAGAATTTCTATGAAATCTATTTAAGTAAAATTTACTATTTATAATTTGTTAAAAAAAAATTACTATTTTTAGAATTTTTATGAACTCAATTTAAGTAAAATGTACTATTTGGTGCGAATTTATAATTTGCAAAAATAGTGTACTTCATTTGCATAATATAAGTTTTTTCGGTTTTTGAAAAAAATTCTTACGGCAAATCAATAAATTTTCATGGACCTAAATAAAGGTTGATTGGAAACTTTCGTTGACTTTGAAACTAATGTATTATGTACATAATGTACATGTTACACAGAAAAAAATTAACTCGTAATTTATACCATGTTATTAACTTCAAATTAGTTAATCGCACTTCTACACTGGTAGAAAAAAGGCAGTACCTGGCCATTATCGTTTGGTATTAATAGTTTAGTTCACGTTACCTTTCAATTTTGATACCACATTATATCAAATCATTACATCCGGTATTATTATGGTATTAACTATCACATCTCCATAACATATGATATGTCGTCGTGGCTAAAAACTAATTGGTCGCCTTGGTAGTTTAACAGGTTGGCTGATAAGTCCCCGGTCTAACAAAGAACAACTCATATTTTTGTCAAAATTCGTTTTTATTATTCAACATAGTTTCCTTCAAGAGCGATACAACGATTATAAAGGGTGATACGGTCAAAATTTGGTCAATATAAACTTGACGTATTTCTTTCAATTTTGCATTTAAAAAACCTGAACAGCCCTCATTTTGAAGGTTTGTGTGTGTAGAATGTTGCTCCTAGTTTGATTTTGGAATTCACTCTTCAGTTGTCAAAATGCAGTCCAAGCAAGAAGAGCAGCGTATCAAAATTTTGCTCGCTCATCGCGAAAATCCTCGCACGCATAGCTGGCAAAACCGCTAAAAGTTGCCAAATCAACCGTTACAAATGTAATTAAAGTGTTTGGGGAACGTTTGTCGACAGCCAGGAAGTCTGGATCGGGGGGAAATCGAAAACCGGAAGCCGCTGAGACGACAAAGAGAGTTGCCGGTAGTTTCAAGCGAAACCCTAACCTCTCTCTCCGAGATACCGCAAATAAACTGGGTGTATCGTCCACAACCGTGCATCGAGCCAAAAAACGAGCCGGACTATCGACTTACAAGAAGGTAGTGACTCCAAATCGTGATGATAAACAAAATACGACGACCAAAGCTCGATCCCGGAGGCTGTACACGACGATGCTGACGAAGTTTGACTGCGTGGTAATGGACGACGAAACCTACGACAAAGCCGACTACAGGCAGCTTCCGGGACAGGAGTTTTATACGGCAAAAGGAAGGGGAAAGGTAGCAGATATTTTCAAGCACATAAAACTGTCAAAGTTCGCAAAGAAATATCTGGTTTGGCAAGCCATCTGTACCTGTGGCTTGAAAAGCAGCATTTTCATAGCTTCTGGGACTGTCAACCAAGAAATTCACGTGAAAGAGTGTTTGAATAAACGTCTGCTGCCTTTCCTGAAGAAACACGTTTGTTCCGTACTGTTTTGGCCGGATTTGGCATCTTTCCATTACGGTAAAAAGGCCATGGAGTTGTACGCCGCCAACAACGTGCAGGTGGTTCCCAAGGACTAGAACCCTCCCAACACGCCAGAGCTCCGCCCAATTGAGAAATACTGGGCTATAGTCAAGCGGAACATAAAGAAGACCAAAAAACTGCTAAGGACGAGCAGCAGTTCAAGGCAAACTGGCTTTCTGCGGCGAAGAAGGTGGACAAGGTGGCTGTACAAAATCTGATGGCAGGTGTCAAGCGTGAGGCCCGGCAATTCGGATTTGGAAAAGCGAAAGCCTAACTGAATATTTTTCCTGAATTTAATACTAATTGAACTTGAAAAATAAATTTAATTTGATTTTTTAAATAAACGATTTCACCGATTTACACGCGTTTTCCCTTGACCAAATTTTAACCGTATCACCCTCTAACGACCTTCCAATTTTTTAATACCATTTTTGTAGTACTCCTTCGGGTTTGCCTCAAATTAGGCCACAGTTTCGGCGATCAACTCTTCATTGCAGCCAAATTTTTTCCCTGCGAGCATCGTTTTGAGGTCTGAGAACAAGAAAAAGTCGCTGGGGCCAGATCTGGAGAATACGGTGGGTGGGGAAGCAATTCGAAGCCCAATTCATGAATTTTTGCCATCGTTCTCAATGACTTGTGGCACGGTGCGTTGTCTTGGTGGAACAACACTTTTTTCTTCTTCATATGGGGCCGTTTTGCCGCGATTTCGACCTTCAAATGCTCCAATAACGCCATATAATAGTCACTGTTGATGCTTTTTCCCTTCTCAAGATAATCGATAAAAAGTTTCCATCCGCATCCCAAAAAACAGAGGCCATTACTTTGTCAGCGTACTTTTGAGTCTTTCCACGCTTCGGAGACGATTCACCGGTCGCTGTCCACTCAGCCGACCAGCGTTGCCAATTTAGCTTTTTTCCCGCTAGATTTGGCTTTTTCTGAAGACGTTTAGCGGGAAAAAAATGCATTTAGCTTTTAGCTTTTTTTCTGGCTTTTTTTAATGACCCTTTTAGCTGTTTTTGGCTTTTTTTTTATTTTCGACATGTTTCTATTGAAATATGGATAAATCGGCGTTTTTATCTAAGCCTTGCTGCAAGTATAAGGGTTTCCACATATTTCAAAGCTCAGTTGAAACATTAATAATGAGTCAAGCCATTATGCGGGCATTCTTGTAGCAAATACACCTTGTAAAGTTTTTTCATTATATACATAAAAGTTATCGTAAACTTTAAATCTACTATTACCATACAAATTTGTTAGATAAACTGTCAGTAAATTATTGGGAATATTATCATTTTACTCGTTTATCCTTTTTATGTTATTATAATATTCTAAAGTTATTACGATATTACTAAATTAAAATAGTAGATGTGAATAGCTTTGTGCACTGAAAAAATACGAACGCGAATTTTGGTTATAATAGCATTTGTGAATTTCTTTTATATAAACTGTTTTCTTTGTCCAAAAGACGATAAAGTCGTTTTGTCCTTATAATTAAGTGATTCAACTTAAAAATGGGTATGTTTTCATGAAAGAAGGAAGAATTAACGAAATAATCTTTAAATGTGAGGAGTTTTTGCATCTTAACCACAAACCAAAATAGCGTTCAAAAAGAGAAGATGTTTTTCAACACTTTATTTTAAAAACGTATATATACAATAATTTCTACTTGAAGTCGAGTTTGAATTTGGAAATTTAAGTTGGCGTTAGCACGTTTTTAAAGCACTTTGATAGCTCATGAAGAAAAGGAAAATGCTTTTACTGGGAAATGTAAACTATAGGTATTTTCTACAATTTAAATAAAAGTAATGTATTTCGAATTTTTCACAATTTCACAACCAAACTAAAATTTTATTTAAAAAAATGACAAATCATTTTTTTACCAAATCCAAAGCATGCTTAGATCATTTAATATTTTAAAATAACAAGTAAATAAAATAGAGGTGTTGGGAAGGTAGCTCCCACAAAACGAAGGACTTCCAGTAAAAAATTTGTGATAGTAATCAAAATGTATCGAATACGCAAACAGAGCTAAATGCCTTAAATATTGTTACAGTCTCACAGAAGTGAAATTAAAATGAAAATAATATGCATTGTAAGTGAAATAAAGCCTTTAAGTTTGTTAAATTTCAATCAAAAATGTGACTTTTGATACAAAAAAATTTAGCTTTTTTTCTAGCTATTTTTTAGCATTTTTTAGCATTTTTTAGCTATTTTTTTGGGCAAATCTAGCGGTTTTTGGTGAAACAATTCTGGCAACGCTGCAGCCGACTGTCGATTAAACTCAGGAGTGTAGTAATGGAGCCATGTTTCATCAATTGTCACATATCGACGGAAAAACTCGGGTGTATTACGAGTTAACAGCTGCAAACACCGCTCTGACTCATCAACACGTTGTTGTTTTTGTTCAAGTGTGCTCGCGCGGCACCCGCATATCCAAATATTGATGAATGATATGACCAACACGTTCCTTTGATATCTTTAAGGCCTCTGCTATCTCGATAAACTTCATTTTACGGTCATTCAAAAACATTTTGTGGATTTTTTTGATGTTTTCGTCGGTAACCACCTCTTTCTGGCGTCCACTGCGTTCAACGTCCTCCGTGCTCATTTCGCCACGCTTGAATTTTGCATACCAATCAATTATTGTTGATTTCCCTGGGGCAGAGTCCGGAAACTCATTATCAAGCCAAGTTTTCGCTTCCACCGTATTTTTTCCCTTCAGAAAACAGTATTTTATCAAAACACGAAATTCCTTTTTTTCCATAATAACAAAAGTTGCTTCACAAAAGACGCTCTATCTCACAAACTAATTGACTTACAGACGTCAAATTTTGACACGAATTATTTGAAGATTGGTACTATATAAAAATAATATGCATTTAATACTAGCGACGCCATCTATTTGTAAGACCGGGGACTTATCAGCCAACCTGTTATTTTCTTCACGTAAAGTAAGTAGGCGAGTAAATTACAATATTTCTTGGAAAATATGACGACCAAAAAACTAAATTTGTGAAGCATTGCTAAGTATAATATATTTTAGCATTATTAATTATTTATTCGGAATTCTTCTCTAATTAGATGCGTAAGAGACATGCAGCTGCGTAAGAGACATAAAGATGCATACAGTGCCTGCGATGGGACAGAGAATTTAGAGAATAACTTTTAGAAAATTATAAGATGAAAAATTAGATATATGTATGTATTTTATATATTAAATACATTAAAGAAAAAAGTCTTTGTTGCGTGTGTTTTATTAAACTAACATGTATTAATAAATACTGCAATAAGAAGTTTTTGATTGTAGTTTCAAGTGGATATCTTTATTGTTTCAATGTAACCCTGATGTCAATACAATCTCGATACAGACCAATAATTCAATGTGTTACAAACAAACTGTCAGGGTTTTATACAAAGACAATAAACTCTAGAAAGATAGGAAATTGGCTTGCGTCATACCAAATGTTGCATTTACCATGTTAGTTAGTAATTATACACCCTACCAAAATAAATGTGTTTTTTATGTTTTGCGGATTCATTTTGAGAATGTAGAAAAATGTTTTTTTATTTTTTTTTATTTGACAATAAGTGCCCATATACCATAATTATTCTAAAACTCAATTATCATTCTCAAATTTTTCACGAAAAAAAAACAACAAAATTTTGGAAATTTCCCATCATATCCCCAAGTCCCAAAATTAAAAACGTTATTCCTACACTGAAAATATTTGAAATGAAATATTTACGTGATATTAAAGATTACAAAATCTAAATCCTAGGATACGAAATATACAAAATATTAAGGACAAATTTCTTTAAAATAATGAAGTTTTAATTAAAATAAAGTTTATAATCTTTGCTTCAAAAATTGTTTTCATTAAATTGAGGACACAATTTTTGTAAATAAGGCTAATTTTCCTTAAAGTAAAGATCCACATTTTTGATTTAAAGAAATTGTCCTTAAATTAACTGAAATATTGAAACTTTAGATTTAAGATAAAAACGCTTCAAATATAGGATAAGACATGTTTTGAGGATTTAGCGTCTTTGGTTTAAAGTTTTTTTTGAAATTAAGAAAACATTTTTTACTTTGAAGTATCCGTTATAATTTGGATTTTTAAACTGGCATTTGTTTGTACGTGAGTACCTTTATTAATAAATCGCGAAAAGTGAATGAAAATTTTATAAATGAGATCTGTATTCTAATTTTAATTTTATTGGTCCAAGATTCAAAGCCAGATATGTCGCTAAAACATTTCATTATTCTAAAGAAGCCGCATCTTTGGCTCGAAATCAATATCAAAATCCTTAAGGGAAGGATTTTGGTATTGATTCCGAGTAAACTTTTTTTTGAGTGTACCCAATAAACACAAAAGTTTGAAATTCAATAATTTTTTCAAAAGATGGGGGTAATATTCAATTTGAAACAAGTATATACGGCCGCAAGTTCGGCCAGGCCGAATCTTATGTACCCACCACCATGGATTGCGTAGAAACTTCTACGAAAGACTATCATCCACAATCGAATTACTTGGGTTGTGGTATCTTAAAACTTCTTAACATCGTTTTCTAAATTGTGATTTAGTCCATACATGGTATATATTAGACAAAAAAGTTATGTATAGTTAAGTCTACAAATAATTACGAATCGATATGGACTTTTTGTACGTAGAGAGCCAGAATTGAAATATGGGGGCTATATACAATTATGAACTTGATATGGACCAATTTTTGTGTGATTGGGGATCGATTTATCTGAGGGCCATATATAACTATAGACCGATATGGACCTAGTTAAGCATGGTTGTTAACGACCATATACTAGCACAATGTACAAAATTTCAACTCACTCGGATGAAATTTGCTCCTCCAAGAGGTTCCAAAACCAAATCTCGGGATCGGTTTATATGGGGCTATATACGATTCTGGACTAATATGGACCACTTTTGGCATGGTTGTTAAATATCATATACTACCACCACGTACCAAATTTCAAGCAGATCGGATGAATTTTGCTTCTCCAAAAGGCACCGGAGGTCAAATCTGGGGATCGGTTTATATGGGAGCTATATATAATTATGGACTGATAGGAACCAATTCCTGCATGGTTGTTGGATACCATATACTAACATCACGTACCAAATTCCAACCGAATGGGAAGAATTTTGCTCTTCCAAGGGGCTCTGGAGGTCAAATCTGGGGATCGGTTTATATGGGGCCTATATATAATTATGGACCGATATCGACCAATTCTTGCATGGGAGTTTGAGGCCATATATAAACACCACGTACTAAATTTCAACTGAATCAGATGAATTTTGGTCTTCCAAGAGGTTCCCCAGGTCAAATCTGGTGATCGGTTTATATGGGGGCTATATATAATTATGAACCGATGTGGACCAATTTTTGCATGCTTGTTAGAGACCATATACTAACATCACGTACCAAATTTCAGCCGGATCGGATGAAATTTGCTTCTTTTAGAGGCCTCGCAAGCCAAATCGGGGGATCGGTTTATATGGGGGCTATATATAATTATGGACCGATGTGGACCAATTTTTGCATGGTTGTTAGAGACCATATACTTACACCATGTACCAAATTTCAGCCGGATCGGATGAAATTTGCTTCTCTTAGAGGCCTCGCAAGCCAAATCGGGGGATCGGTTTATATGGGGGCTATATATAATTATGAACCGATGTGGACCAATTTTTGCATGGTTGTTAGAGACCATATACTTACACCATGTACCAAATTTCAGCCGGATCGGATGAAATTTGCTTCTCTTAGAGGCCTCGCAAGCCAAATCGGGGGATCGGTTTATATGGGGACTATATATAATTATGGACCGATGTGGACCAATTTTTGCATGGTTGTTAGAGACCATATACTGATACCATGTACCAAATTTTAGCCGGATCGGATGAAATTTGCTTCTCTTAGGGGCCTCGCAAGCCAAATCGGGGGATCGGTTTATATGGGGGCTATATATAATTATGGACCGATGTGGACCAATTTTTGCATGGTTGTTAGAGACCATATACTAACACCATGTACCAAATTTCAGCCGGATCGGATGAAATTTGCTTCTCTTAGAGGCCTCGCAAGCCAAATTTTGGGGTCCGTTTATATGGGGGCTATACGTAAAAGTGGACCGATATGGCCCATTTGCAATACCATCCGGCCTACATCTATAACAACTACTTGTGCCAAGTTTCAAGCCGATAGCTTGTTTCGTTCGGAAGTTAGCGTGATTTCAACAGACGGACGGACGGACGGACGGACGGACATGCTCAGATCGACTCAGAATTTCACCACGACCCAGAATATATATACTTTATGGGGTCTTAGAGCAATATTTCGATGTGTTACAAACGGAATGACAAAGTTAATATACCCCCATCCTATGGTGGTGGGTATAAAAATTGAGTTGTCAACAAAAACATACATTATCCTCAACAGAATTTAACACTTTAGAACAATTTCTCAAATGTAAAGCTCAAATTGAAATGCAGCGCGACTCAATAATTTCTCAAACCGTTTTCGATATGAGGCAAGTAAAAAATAAACATTGCTGTGAATATTTTTTGACCATAATTTCTATAGATGTTAACCCCACTTTTCATGTAAAAGTGGGGTTAGCATCTTTTCAGGTAAAAATGGATTTAGCATCTAAGGATTTTGTATGGCTGTTATACACAACTATACTAAACAAAAAATAACTATTTTCAACATATTTTCAAAATTTCATTTTGGCGATTTGGAAGTAATTTGCAACTAATTTTAATACGTATTGATGGTGAGCAGTTTGAAGTTAAGTTGAATTGATGTTGAAAATAATGTTTATTCTCAAACGTAAAATGTGTGCATTTCAAAAACGCTTATTCTGTGTACATTGGGTACCTATAAAAAATATCCCCAATATTGGCAACACTGTTTGCATTTTGTGGTATCCAACAAAATTACAACCCCTAGCAATCTCAGTTCGATTTTTACTATGGCGTTGCTCGGTCCGTGTTTTAGATATGGGCGGTTTATTTTCGTTTTGTTGTTAATAGTGTTTTACAATTCATGTATTTGAGTTCGAAATTAGTGTTTACTCGCGTGTGTTTCGATTTTTGTTTGTTTTTGCAATGATACAACATTTAATGGGCAACAGAATTATATACGAAATCAAGCGAAATATACAAAAAACAAATAAGAATAACCAATTCCACAATGGCGTCATACAGGTAAGTTCATTTTCTCTATTTTATTTTAACCAGTTGTAAGAGTCTGCAATAATGTGGAAGAACTTTCGGAGTATGGCAGGTTATGCAAATCTGCAAATGTCTCCAAAAGTAGTCTCTCTCATTCACGTCCTAATTTCCCATAATCTCAGATAAATACAATTAAGGCAAACTTTTCAACTCTCCAAAAATTCCATATATAGATGTCGCCGTCAGCTGACATATTATCTAAGTCACGAACCTCGATAATAGCGGCTGATGAAATTAATGGATTTGATCTAGAATACCAAACTAAGAATATTTACGTTTTTATCAAACAATATGGTATCGAGCCCTCGGCGAATAAATATCAAATTAAGTTTTTGTTAAAGTCCGGTTGCATTTCTTGCGAAATATCAGCCACCCATAACAAATGCGTTGTTATATTTGTTTACGAAAACTACCTGAGACGTTGTTATCAATTGTTTGCATTTAGCGTTCATAAGAAGAACGTGGCAAAACAGTGTTATTGGCACTCAACAGGAATTTTCGCAAGAGATGCATTATTCTTAAAATAATGATAACAATGGTGATGAGATTTGTATGAACACATTATTATCGACCGCGGGCATGTGGTAGGAGGAGTAATCTTTATTTCAAACAATTTCAATTTATTAGTAAGATCATGTTTACATTTAAGTTTTTACCATATTGCTTGGAGCCCTCGGCAAATAAATAGCAAGTTAAATTTCTGTTGAAGCCCGGTATGCATGTCTAGCGGAAGTTTCATTTGCATGCCAATAAAATAGTTTTGCAATGTATTTCTTATCGAAAATGTAAACAATCGATAATAACGCCTCACGGAATTTTCGTTAGCAATTATATAGCAAGGCATTTCTTATGGGTAGGGGAAATTTCTGCTAGAGGTGCGAAATATCCGCCACCCACAACAAATGTGTTGTTATATTTGTTTACGAAAATTACGTGAGACGTTGTTATCGATTGTTTGAATTTTGCTCCGGTAAGAAAAACATTGCAAAATTATGTTATTGCCCAGCAAAAAAAAATTGGAAGTTGTTCCACATTCTTTTAAAGCCCATCCCAGAATCCCACATCGAATTTTTTCAACTTCCGATGCAGTCCTTTTGGACAAGTGCACAAACATTTCTTCTAAAGCGCATCTTGGGAACCCCCAATGATTTTTTTCTACTTCCGATGCAGTCCTTGTGGACAAGTATTAGAAAGAACGCAATCAGGCTATTTTAAGTGAAAATTTTGTATAATTAAATTTTACAAAAAAATAGAAAACTAATAAAAAACTAAAAAAATAGAAATTAATAAAAAAAGTAAAAAAATAATAAAAAAAAATTAATTTCATCCCCGCTGGGATTTGAACCTGTGCCGTTTGACTTTTTCGCTTCTATGGAAGTTCTTTTGAGAAGTTTTTGCAAATTACGAGAATTTTTAATTTTTTTGTTGATTTTTAACGGAAAAAATATATTTATATGAAAATATATGCCGAAAATAAAAACTATGCATGACATAAAAAAATATTTTTTTAGAAAAATATTTGATAAAAAAAAATTGCCGCTGGTGAGATTTGAACCTGCGTTTCTTATTTTTTCGTTCATACTAATAATGAACATCTCGAGAAGCAATTGTAATGTTATTCCTTGGTGTCGTATTACGATCATATCACAAATATTTGAATTGACCTTTCAACGCTTTATGTTCAATGGCGTTTGTGGCTGAGTGTGCTAAGGCGTTCTGTTATGGTGTCAGCAAACCCAGGTTCAACCCCTGGTCGGAGCGAAAAAGTTGTTCAAATTGTAAAAATTAGATAATAGGGAAAATAATTGTGTAATAAAACATATTGATGAAAAAAAAAAGTGAAATTGGTTGAAAAAAAAAGGTTTTTCGCTTTTTAAATTTCTTCATACAAATTAACTTCCAGGGCACAACTTCTAAAGCAATGCAAAGGATCCCAAAAGGGAGTACTTCCGTCCTATGACAAGCCCATGTAAAATTCATTGGAGATGATCCAAGTTTGCACTACTTCCGGATCACAGATTGGGGATCCAAACTACTTTTTTGGAAGCTCTTTTTTTGGTGGGTGGTTCGACCGGACAAAACGTGGTTAAAATTTTTGGAATTTTTAAATGTGCCGTATTTTCATTTTCAAAACAAATTGGATCAATATTTTTTAATATTTCAAATTTTTTTTAAGATTTTGCTAAAACTGTAATTTGGGTTCATTAATGCACCAAGTGAAATTTATAAAACAACATTTGAATTAAAATTTTTTCACACGCTTTTTATACCCTCCACCATAGCATGGGGGTATATTAACTCTGTCATTCCGTTTGTAACACATCGAAATATTGCTCCAAGACCCCATAAAGTATATATATTCTGGGTCGTGGTTAAATTCTGAGTCGATCTGAGCATGTCCGTCCGTCCGTCCGTCTGTTGAAATCATTGATGCAGGTCGTATGGTATTGCAAATGAGCCATATCGGTCCACTTTTACGAATTGTCCCCATATAAATATACCCAAATTTGGCTTGCGAAGCCTCTAAAAGAAGCAAATTTCATCCGATCCGGCTGAAATTTGGTACGTAGTGTTAGTATATCGTCTCTAACAACCATGCAAAAATTGGTCCACATCGGTCCATAATTATACATAGCCCTCATATAAACCGACCCCCCGAGTTGGCTTGCGGAGCCTCTAAGAGAAGCAAATTTCATCCGATCTGGCTGAAATTTGGTACATGGTGTTAGTATATGGTCTCTAATGACCATGCAAAAATTGGTCCACATCGATCACCAGATTTGACCTCCGGAGCCTCTTGGAAGACCAAAATTCATCTGATTCCGTAGAAATTTGGTACGTGGTGTTAATATATGGCCTCAAATACCCATGCAAAAAGTGGTCGAAATCGGTCCATAATTATATAAGCCACCATATAAACCGATTCCCAGATTTGACCTCCGGAGTCCCTTGGAAGAGCAAAATTCATCCGATTCGGTTGAAATTAGGTACAGATTTGACCTCCGGTGCCTTTTGGAGAAGCCAAATTCGTCCGATCTGTTTGAAATTTGGTACGTGGTGGTAGTATATGATATTTAACAAGCATGCCAAAAGTGGTCCATATCAGTCCATAATCATATATAGCCCCCATATAAACCGATCCCGAGATTTGGTTTTGGAGCCTCTTGGAGGAGCAAATTTCATCCGAGTGAATTGAAATTTGGTACATTGTGCTAGTATATGACCGTTACAACCATGCCTAACTAGGTCCATATCGGTCTATAGTTATATATAGCCCTCAGATAAATCAATCCCCAATCACACAAAAATTGGTCCATATCAAGTTCATAATTGTATATAGCCCCCATATAAGCGACCCCCATATTTCAATTCTGGCTCTCTACGTACCGTGCAAAAGTCCATATCGATAAGTAATTATTTGTAGACTTACCTATACATAACTTTTTTGTCTAATGTATACCACGTATGGACTAACTCACAATTTAGAAAACGGTGTTAGAAGTTTTAAGATACCACAACCCAAGTAATTCAATTGTGCACTGTTAGAAAAATATGTTTTTCATATGTTCCGATATAAACAAAATGTGTTTCGGGCACGATTTTAAACCACAATATATTTAAGTGCGAACATGTAATGTTCCTGAACTAACACTAAATATTTGGGACATCTATGTTAATATGTTAGAATATATTATGTTTGGGGCATGAATGTTTCATAAAAATCATATGTGTGAATACAAACATATATAAATTTACAAATTTCGACTAAACATACATATGTTGTGATATTTTATTCAAAGCGACAGAGAGAGTATAGAGAGAAATAGAGATGGAAACCGGGAGAGTTGACGAAAGATATCAATATAACACAGCAAAAGAGTCAAAAGAGAACAATTTCTGTGAAACCGCTTATATGTTATTTCGGAAAACTGTTTTATGATAAGGCCAAAAATTTGATATGTTTAAGTCTAAATATTATTTAATTTGAAAAACAAACAGCTTATGTTTTCGCCTTGAGAGCAGCATTTTATGTATGTGTGGACATGTGTTTTGTTTATCATTTTGGCATTATGGGCACAATTTTTTTCTTGGTTCGTTAAAAGAAATCAGGGGTATTCATAAAAATAACGAAAGGGCACTATACTCTTTTTAGAGTTGGGACAGTGAAATGAAATAAGGAGGAAATAGTGAAAAATTACACAGTAAAATGTAAAAAAAATAAACTTTAGTTCCTCTTTATTAAAAAGTAGTCCACGAGGAGTTGACGGACACCATCAAATATAAAAGCGGGCATTAAATTCGAGTTTTGCTAAAACAATTTAAAAAGTTTACTTTCTTTAAAATGAATTATTAAAGAAAAATAAACGGCTTTTTAGAGCGATGGTGTTAAATGCCAGTAAAAAACTGTTCACGCCTAAATAAATGTATGTTTATATTATAAAATTATTTATGTATGTTTATACTCGACTCCACGTTCTTCTTTTGTTGGAGTTTTTGAATTCCTTCCAAATTTTAAAGTTTTGTACCAAAAACAGTTTTTTGTTACAAAATTGTTATTTTTGCAATAAAAAATAATATTTTATCCAAAAATCAGTCAATTTCGTTTATATCAAGCACTGTTACTGACTATAAATCTTTAATAACCCACATTTCGAAGTTTCATTATAAAAATTTAATATAGTATAAATATAAATGTGTAAATTAAAACAAAAAAAAGTGTTCGGTCGGAGCAGGGATTGAACCCACGACCCTTTGCATGCAAGGCAGACATGCTAACCACTGCTCCACGTGGCAAACAAATGTATGTTTCTGTTAAATAATGTTATGTTTGCATGGGCTCGTGGGCGCTGCAAACTATGCTGTATAAATGTACCTTATAACGATAATTATCTCCTGGTGACCACAACAGCTACGTAGCCCAGTGGATAGTGTGTTGGCTTACAAACTGTATGGTCCTCGGTTCGATTCTCCGTGCAGGCGAAAGGTAAAATTTAAAAAAATTATAAAAGTGAATAATTTCTTGTGTAATACAAATTACAGAAAAAGGTGCCAAGAACAAAAATATTTCGTGGAAGTGAAAATAACGAGTATGTTAGGGAATGAGCACAATCGTCTTTGGGAAAAATTCTTCCAAGCATATAATATTTTTGGGCTCAAAATGCTTCCAAACATATAATATGTTCACATAAAACAAACATATTAATGTTTCGGCAGTATCCAATAATATATGTGATTCCTGCAAAATATGTTTAGAACATATGTTAAAGAAGCGATTTTTTTTGAGGGTGTATAGCCCCCATATAAATCGATCACCAGATTTAACCTCCGGAGCCTCTTGGAAGACCAAAATTCATCTGATTCAGTAGAAATTTGGTACGTGGTGTTAATATGTGGCCTCAAATACCCATGCAAAAAGTGGTCGAAATCGGTCCATAATTATATAAAGCCCCCATATAAACCGATCCCCAGATTTGACCTCCGGAGCCCCTTGGAAGAGCAAAATTCATCAGATTCGTTTGAAATTTGGTACGTGATGTTAGTATATGGTATCCAACGACCATGCAGGAATTGGTTCATAGCAGTCCATAATTATATATAGCCCCCATGTAAACCGATCCCCAGATTTGACCTCCGGTGCCTTTTGGAGAAGCCAAATTCATCCGATCTGGTTGAAATTTGGTACGTGGTGGTAGTATATGATATTTAACAACCATGCCAAAAGTGGTCCATATCAGTCCATAATCATATATAGCCCCCATATAAACCGATCCCGAGATTTGGTTTTGGAGCCTCTTGGAGGAGCAAATTTCATCCGAGTGAATTGAGATTTGGTACATTGTGCTAGTATATGACCGTTACAACCATGCCTAACTAAGTCCATATCGGTCTATAGTTATATAGCCCTCAGATAAATCAATCCCCAATCACACAAAAATTGGTCCATATCAAGTTCATAATTGTATATAGCCCCCATATAAGCGACCCCCATATTTCAATTCTGGCTCTCTACGTATCGTGCAAAAGTCCATATCGATTCGTAATTATTTGTATACTTACCTATACATAACTTTTTTGTCTAATGTATACCACGTATGGACTAACTCACAATTTAGAAAACAGTGTTAGAAGTTTTAAGATACCACAACCCAAGTAATTCAATTGTGGATGACAGTCTTTCGTAGAAGTTTCTACGCAATCCATGGTTGAGGGTACATAAGATTCGGCCCGGCCGAACTTACGACCGTATATACTTGTTTTTAATTAGCCATAGTTCTTTTTTCGTCACCATTGAAAGGATCTTGTTCATGGTATTGAACTCAAATAAAGAAATTCTAATTAAAATGAAATTTATAATCTTTGTTTTAAAATCTCCCGAGTAAAAATTGAGAGATCTAATTTGATACAATTAGATATGAGTAGATCCGAAAAATGGTAAGATCTAATCATATCTAATTACTATGGAATTAGATCTGATCAGATCTCAAAATTGGCCTAGATCTAATGTCTTAGATATGATTATATCTATCCATATATACAGTTGGATCTAATGTTTGATCTCGTCATATGTGGAATTATATATAATAATATCTAATAGTGTCTCATCATATCTAAGTAAGTCTGCTTGGATCCAAGGCGGCCAATTTTGAGATCTAATCATATCTACTTAGATCCCCTAATTTTTACACGGGCTTCTTTCTTTCAAGTTAGTACACTCATCTTTGAAATTTTGCGTAGTCGTGTGCTTTTCAAATAGGGCTAATTATATATAATGTAAAGATAAACATTTTTGATTTAAAGAAATTATCTTTAAATTAATGCACATACAGAAAAAAACATGTTTGGAGATGGTTGCCGCATCCATTTAATGCTTATCTTGAGTATGTAATTGTCGCGAAAATCATGTATTTTGTATCTGTAAAAATAATTTTCGAGCGGAGAAAAATATATGTTGGCAATGAGCATTTAAATGTTTCTCAAATGGCTAGGGATCAATACTAAGATCCTTAACCCTTTCACTACCGAAATAAGCCTAATGTTAAAAACTTTAATTTTTCTTCGTTATTTACTTGTACTAAAAGCATGTAGAAAAAATTGTAATTTTGAGTATCTACCTCAATTAGTTCAAGAGCTATATGAGTTAGTGCTGAAAACTTGATTCTTGAATTGTGATGAAATGGCCTTAGGAAAAAAGTGCTATTTGTCCTATAATATCTATCGAAGGGTGAGACAAAATACAAAAAAGTTACCGAAATAATATTAGGTATAAACTTAGTATGAATGTCCATTTACTAGAGACGTACTGTAGAAAACAAGTCTTAAAATTGCGTATTTTTCGTATATCGTTAAAAAAGTTTATAAAAACGCATTTTAGTGCTTACCAGTATGGAAATTATTTATAGCTTATTAAGTAGAAATACATCGAATCTAACTGGGGAAATAGAGTTTGGTATCGTTTCGAATGTCCTCCTAAGTGGACATCGGTAGACAAAGGATTCAGTGGAGGTCAAAATCTTTAAATCCAAATAAATTTTTTGAGTGCACATACGTTTCATCTAATTTCCTTAACATAAATACACTAACAAAATATTTTTGCACACTTGAATTTTATGGATTTTATTTTACATATACACTATAAATGTACAATTTGTGCTTTAAAAGTTTCTATGATGCCAGGAGGACACAACTTAATCTTCTTTGTCCATAAAGCTCCAATAATAATAATAAATAAAATTATGCCCAATTGATTAAGTTCCTTAATCTTCTTTGTCCATAGAGCTCAAATAAATATTATAAATAAAATAATGCACAATTGATTATGGCCCTTAATCTTCTTTGTCCATTAAGTTCGAATAATAATTATAAATAAAATAATTATGGTTTTGTTTGTTTCGATATCAGACAAAAATATAAAATACAGTGAAAAGTAATAAAAAAACGTTAAAAATCGTATTCGATCCTGGACCCGATTTATGATGTGTTTCGTTAATGACCACTGGTCACCGATATTTGCTGTTACACTGAAAAAGGGTAAATTTTACGCAATGCGCAATTTATACAATATTAAGGACAAATTTCTTTAAAATAGTGAAATTTTAATTAAACAAAAGCTTGTAATCGTTGTTTCAAAAATGTTTGTTATTAAATTTAGAACACAAATTTTGAACATTTGCGTCTCTCCGTCAAAGTCGCATGTCTTTGAACTAAGGCTAATTTCCCTTAAAGTAAAGAAGCACATTTTTTATTTAAAGAAATCATCCTTTAATTAACTGAAATATTGAAATAATATAAGATTTATGGTTTAATGTTTTTTGTTTGAATTAAGAAAACATTTTTTGCTTTATAATTTGCCATTATAATTTGGATCAACCTAACGTAACTTTATTAATAATATACCGCACTCAAAAAAAGTTTACTTGGATCCAAAGATTTTGACATTCCCTTAAGGATTTTGGTGTTGATTCCGAGCCCTAGATGCAGCTTCATGAAAATAGAGAAATTTTGTAGAGTCCTATCTGGCTTTAAATCTAGGACCAATTAAATTAAAATTAGGATACAAATTTTATAAAATTTTCATTCTCTTTTCGAGGTTTATTAGTAAAGGTATTCATGTACAAACGGATACTTCAAAGTACAAAATGTTTTCTTAATTCCAAAAAACTTTAAACCAAAGACGCTAAATGCTCAAAATAAGTCTTAGCCTATATTTGAAGCGTTTTATACCCTCCACCATAGGATGAGGGTATATTAATTTTGTCATTCCGTTTGTAACACATCGAAATATTGCTCTAAGACCCCACAAAGTATATACATTCAGGGTGGTGGTGAAATTCTGAGTCGATCTAAGCATGTCCGTCCGTCCGTTAACTTCCGAACAAAATATGCTATCGACTTGAAACTTGGCACAAGTAATTGCTATTGATGTAGGTCGGATGGTATTGCAAATGGGCCATATCGGTCCACTTTTACGTATAGGCCCCATATAAACGGACCCTCAGATTTGGCTTGCGGAGCCCCTAACAGAAGCATATTTCATCCGATACGGCTGAAATTTGGTACATGGTGTTGGATTATGGTCTTTAACAACCATGCAAAAATTGGTCCACATCAGTCCATAATTATATATAGCCCCCATATAAATCGATCCCCAGGTTTGGCTTGAGCAGCCTCAAAGAGAAGCAAGTTTCATCCGATCTTGCTGAAATTTGGTACATGGGGTGGTATACGGTCTCTAAAAACCATGCTAAAATTGGTCCACAAAGGTCCATAATTATATATAGCCCCCATATAAACCGATCCCCAGATTTGGCTTGAGGAGCCTCAAAGAAAAGCAAATTTCATCCGTTCTTGCTGAAATTTGGTACATGATGTTGGTATATGGTCGCTAACAACCATGCAAAAATTGGTCCACATCGGTTCATAATTATATATAGCCCCCATATAAACCGATCTCCAGATTTGGCTTGCGGAGTCTCTAAGAAAAGCAAATTTCATCCAATCGGGTTGAAATTTGGAACATGGTGTTAGTATATGATCTCTAACAACCATGCAAAAATTGGTCTATATCAGTCCATAATTATATATAGCCCCCATATAAACCGTTCTCCAGATTTGAACTCCGGAGCCTCTTGGAGGAGCAAAATTCATCAGATCCGGTTCAAATGTGGAACGTGGTGTTAGTATATGGTCTCTAACATCCATGCAAAAATTGGTTCACATCGGTTCACAATTATACATAGCCCCCATATAAACCATTCTCCAGATTTGACCTCCGGAGCCTCTTGGAGGAGCAAAATGCATCCATATCGGTCTATAGTTATATGTAGCCGATCTCCAATCACACAAAAATTGTCCATATCTGTTCATAATCATGGTTGCCACTCGAGCCAAAAATAATCTACCAATATTTTATTTCTATAGAAAATTTTGTCAACATTTTATTTCAATTGAAAATTTTGTTAAAATTTTATTTCTATAGAAAATTTTGTTAAAATTTCATTTTTATAGCAAATTTTGTCAAATTTTATTTCTATAGAAAATTTGGTGAAAATTTTGTTTCTATCGAAAATTTTGTTAAAATTTTATTTCGTGTAAATCAGTAACTATTTTATTTCTATTATATTTCTTTAAAAAATTTTGTCAAAATTTTATTTCTTTAGAAAATTTTGTCAAAATTTTATTTCTATAGAACATTTTGTCAAAATTTTATTTCTATAGAACACTAGCGTAACCCGGCCCGCTTCGCTGCGCCTTCCGAAGCGTACAAATTCGAAAAGATTTGAATTCTTTCAAACAAATCGGACTACTTGCTTTTTCGTTTATAGTTACAAATACGGCGGATATGCATATCTAAAACGGTTCGTCTTAAAAAATGTCGGGGAGAGGGTGTACCATTTCCTCAAATTTTTTATATAATGTTCTGTATTCAAGTAGTTGGAAATCTTCTATATTTCTTGTGAATTTTAAGTGTGGTTTGTCAAGGAAAGGTATCCTTCTCCTCAACATATCTGTAAATTAAGCACTATATTATAATAGCATACAAAGAATTACTGTTTCCCATCCAATAAATCGGAAAAAGCAAAAGTAGTGAAAAATTTTACCACATTAAGATTTGTTAAAATGTTGGAAAATGATGCACCCTCTACATTGGCTGCCAATTTCATGTAAATTTAAGTTCTTTACTAAAAAGAAGTCTGGCAGAAGCCTGTGCAAAAATAGTAAAATTATGTACCGAGTTCCCATTTGCGGACAACGTTCTACTTTCAATTAAAAAAAAAAAAACGGACAAAAGGGAACCCTCTCCCCACCTTCGCTCCACTCCGACCTGATATCGGACTATCACGTACGCTATATTAATTTCACAACTACTCAATGGTCTCTATAAATTCTATCGAAGTAAATCGTTTCATAATCGTTTTTGTAAACGTCCCAGAAAATGTCAAGCAAATTATAAGCCCAAAGGGGCGGCCTCTCTTCTTTCCAAATATCACAAAATCAGGTATCAACTATTAATATCGTAACATTTCCCCAGTCCTCTGTAAATTTCAAGTAACTCGGTAAAGTTTAATTGTTTCTCTGTATGTAGTTACTTAAGAGAAGCGGATGTCTCCCTATGTCCTTTTATTTTTATTAAAAAATTAGGAACCTGATATAAATATCATAACCTCACTAATTTTTCCGTAAAATTTCAGTCGGGGGAGTTTAGTTTTGTTTTCACTGTACTTTAAAAAAAGTTGGGCAAAGGGGTGGTCCCCCTCCCCGACCAAATATCGAAAAATAATGTAGCGGATTTTTGTATAGATGCCAACCCCAACATTCAATGAAAATTTCAAGCAAATCGCATAATTTTGTTCCAAGTTTAAAAAAGTAGGGCAAGGGGGAGGCCCCTCCCTAACCTCACCGCATATTCTCTGTAAATCTCAGATAATTTAGAGAATTTTAGTTTTTTCACTGTACTTTAAAAAAAGTCGAACAAAGGGGAGGTCCCCCTCCGCCGCCAAATATCGAAATATAAAGTAGCGGATCTTTGTCTAGATACCAAACTCAACCTTCAATGAAAATTTCAAGCAAATCGGTCAACTTTGGTCCAATTTTCAAAAAGTCCGACAAAGGGGAGGTCCCCGCAACATAGGCAATTCGATTGTGAATGGCAGTGTTTAGAAGAAGTTTCTACCCAATCCATGGTGGAGGGTACATAAGCTTCGGCCTAGCCGAACTTACGGCCGTATATACTTGTTTATCTTAATTTTAAACTTTCAATATTTCAGTTAATTTAAGGACAATTTCTTTAAATCAAAAATGTGTTTCTTTACTTTAAGGAAAATTTGCCTTAGTTCAAAGACAATTTTAAGAGAGGGACGCAAATTTACATGCCAAAATCCTTAAAGGAAGGTCAAAATCCTTGGGGTACTGGGAACCCATATTTTTAATACTCCGTCCGTCTGTCTGTGAACACATTTTTTATGATAAAGTCTAGGTCACAGTTTTAGTCCAATCGACTTTAAATTTGGCACAATTATGTGTTTTGGGACAGAATAGAAAGAAAGAAATGTTTTTGGAAGAAATCTGTTCAGATTTAGATATAGCTCCCGATTTACAGTCATATGACTACAGAGGTCATAGTTTCATTTCGATTTATTTTACTAACACTGTGGATCGTTCCAGGGCATAAGCTGGTTTAAATTTTATATCTAAAGATTTTGGAGAAGTTAAAATTTTTTCCAAATCGATTCAGATTTAAATATTTGTATACACTCAAAGAAACGTGAACCCTTTATTTCACTAAATGAACCCTCTATTTCACCAAATAAATTTTCTAGAATTTGTCAAAAAATATTTACTTATTTTTGTAAAATGGTCGTGACATCTGCGTTTGTAATAGTGTTTAGTCAAAATTTTCTTAAATTAGCCAAATATTTCTAAAATTAACCAAAATTTTCCTTTCTGGTGGGTTCACCGTTTTTACACATGGAAAACAACTTTATATCAGTGAAATGCATCTTCTATGCTAAGCAAAATTCGCATGTGTATATTAAGGTCATTAAATCTTTGGGTTGACGACAATATTTTTTTCAGTGCAGCAGCACTTTTTGCATGTTAGACTGAGGAAAAGTTGCCTGTTAGATGAGTTCCAAATCACAATGTTACATACTTTTGGAATAGATGGAAATACCATTTTTGCATAGTAGTTGCGTAGACAATGCTATTCCACGGAAGAAAGCAATATTGGTGCTACATATGAACGTGAATAACACTATATTTGTATGTGTGTATGTATGTGCATATGATATCCTGTCCTAGGAAAACAATCTTAAAGCTTATTTGCAATTTCTTCATCTTCTTTTCTTTCACGTTCTACTTGCAACTCTTGAAGCATTATTACAGAAAATAGTGAAAACATGAAATGGAAAGAAATAAAACAGAAAAGCCGAAGCAAAAATATTTGAGGTAGGTATCTGGGGCTCAATATTTCCATATTGATGGCCAAATGGTCGAACGGTCAGTTGTTATGCTCCATAACTTTTTGTTGCCAAATGATACTCAATGACAAGCATCATATATCGTAGACAATGTCACGAGGTGCACTCAAAAATATTGACAATATGAGATTTTTTGTTGCTTTTTTTTTTTGTTTGGGAAAGGCTTGAGTTTTGGTTTGAAATACCGATTTTTTTTATTAAAATATCGAGCAGTGAGTCTTTGGACTGGAAACGCTTTTCTATAAAGAATTCTTCTCATTTTGATTTATTTGCAATTTTATTATTGATCCTCGTACTAAATATGTTCAAAGTTGCAACATATTTTCAGTTTTCATACTACAAAGTATTGCTCCAGCTCCATTGGACAATAACTACTACGGATGTGCCAATAAACAGTGAGTGCCACTCAAACGTTTTGGATACATATCTGATTCATCGAAATTTCATTCGATATATTAACAAAGCTATTAATGTTAAAGTAAACAGTTTATAAATCCAAATTATATAACACATGCTTGAAAGTAAAAATGTGTTCTTAATTTCTGAAAAACTTAAACCAAATATACAAAATTCTAACAAGTATATACGGCCGTAAGTTCGGCCAGGCCGAAGCTTATGTACCCTCCATCATGGATTGCGTAGCAACTTCTTCTATACACTGCCATCCACAATCGAATTACTTAAGTTGCGGTAACGCTTGCCGATGGCAAGGTATCTTAAATCTGGGGCTCCGCAAGCCAAATCTGGGGATCGGTTTATATGGGGGCTATATATAATTATGGACCGATGTGGACCAATTTTTGCACGGTTGTTAGAGACCATATACCAACACCATGTACCAAATTTCAGCCGGATCGGATGAAATATGCTTCTGTTAGAGGCTCTACAAGCCAAATCTGAGGGTCCCTTTATATGGGGGCTATACGTAAAAGTGGACCGATATGGCCCATTTTCAATACCATCCGACCTACCTCGGTAGCAACTACTTGTGCCAAGTTTCAAGTCGATAGCTTGTTTCGTTCGGAAGTTAGCGTGATTTCAACAGACGGACGGACGGACGGACATGCTTAGATCGACTCAGAATTTCACCACGACCCAGAATATATATACTTTATGGGGTCTTAGAGCAATATTTCGATGTGTTACAAACGGAATGACAAAGTTAATATACCCCCATCCTATGATGGAGGGTATAAAAATATGCCTTAGCCAAAATAAAATTGACATATCGGATCAGGTATATTTTAGGTATAGCCCCCATATAAACAGACCCAGATTTAACTTCCGGAGCCTCTTTTAAGAATAAATTTTATCCGATCTGGTTGAAATTTGGTACGTGGTTTTAGTATACACCCTCAAAAAAAATCGCTTCTCTAACATATGTTCCAAACATATTTTGCAGGAAGCACATATATTATTGGATACTGCCGAGACATTAATATGTTTGTTTTATGTGAACATATTATATGTTTGGAAGCGGTTTGAGCCCAAAAATATTATATGCTTGGAAGATTTTTCCCCAAAGAAGATTGTGATAATTTTCACATAATTTTCACTTCCACGAAATTTCTAGTTCTTGGTACGTTTTTCTGTAATACAAATTATGTTGAAGATATTATTCAATTGTATAAATTTTTTAAATTTTACCTTTCGCCTGGACGGAGAATCGAACCGAGGACCATACAGTTTTGTAAGCTAACACACTATCCACTGGGCTACGTAACTATAGTCACCAGTAGAAAATTATCGTTATACGTTACATTTATATAGCATAGTTTGCAGCGCCCACGAGCCCATGCAAACATAATATTTAACAGAAACATACATTTGTTGGCGACGTGGAGCAGTGGTTAGCATGTCTGCCTTGCATGCAAAGGGTCGTGGGTTCAATCCCTGCTCCGACCGAAACATTTTTTTTTTTAATTTACACATTTATATTTATACTATATTACATTTTTATAATGAAACTTCGAAATGTGGGTTAATAAAGATTTACAGTCAGAAAAGAACGAAATGGACTGAGCTTTTGTATAAAATATGATTTTTTATTGCAAAAATAACAATTTTGTAACAAACAACTGTTTTGATATAAAAGTTTGAAATTTTGGAAGGAATTCAAAAACTCTAACAAAAGGAGAACGTTGAGTCGAGTATAAACTTACATAAAGAATTTTATAATATACATATACATTTATTTAGGCGTGAACAGTTTTTAACTTGCATTTTACACCATTTTAAATGCATTCAAAACTTATCACGTTTTGTACTTAATTTAATTTTTACTTTTAAGGCCGGTGCCTTTTACATTTCTTTAATAATTCATTTTAAAGAAAATAAACAAAACTCGAACTTTTATATATGAAGGTGTCCGTCAACTCCTCTTGGACTACTTATTAATAAAGAGGAACTAAACTTTGTTTTTATACAATTTACTGTTTAATTTTTCACTATTTCCTCCTCTTTTAAATTTACTGTCCCAACTCTAACAAGTATATACGGCCGTAAGTTCGGCCAGGCCGAAGCTTATGTACCCTCCATCATGGATTGCGTAGAAACTTCTTCTAAACACTGCCATCCACAATCGAATTACTTAAGTTGCGGTAACGCTTGCCGATGGCAAGGTATCTTAAAACCTCCTAACACCATCTTCTAAATTGTATGCAAGTCCATACGTGGTATATATTAAATCAAAAAAGATCGATGCAATAAGTATATAATTCAGTTTGACAAAGTAGACGTACAATTTTGACAAAATTTTCTACAGAAATAAAATTTTAACAAAATTTTCTATAGAAATAAAATTTTCACAAAATTTTCTATAGAAATACAAATTTTGACAAAATTTTCTATAGAAAGAACATTTTGACAAAAATTTCTACAGAAATAAAATTTTAACAAAATTTTCTATAGAAATAAACTTTTGACAAAATTTTCTATAGAAATAAAATCTTGGTAGATTATTTTTGACTCGAGTGGCAACCATGATTATGAACCAAATAAAATTTGAACAAAATTTTCTATAGAAATAAAATTTTGATAAAATTTTCTAGAGAAATAAAATTTTGACAATGATGAAAATTTTATTATGAACGGAATAAAATTTTAACAAAATTTTCTCTAGAAATAAAATTTTGACAAAATTTTCTATAGAAATAAAATTTTGACAAAATTTTCTATAGAAATAAAATTTTGGTAGATTATTTTTGGCTCTAGTGGCAACCATGATTATGAACCGATATGGACTAATTTTTGTGTGATTGGACCAATTTTGGTATGGTTCTTAGCGACCATATACTAACACCACGTTCCTAATTTGAACCGGATCGGATGAATTTTGCTCCTCTAAGAGGCTCCGGAGGTCAAATCTGGAGAACGTTTTATATGGGGGCTATATGTAATTATGGACCGATATGGACCAATTCTGGCACGGTTGTTAAAGATCATATACTAACACCATGTTCCAAATTACAACCGGATTGGATGAAATTTGCTTGTCTTGGAGACTTCGCAAGCCAAATCTGGGGATCGGTTTATATGTGGGCTATATATAATTATGAACCGATGTGGACCAATTTTTGCATGGTTGTTAGATACCATATACCAATATCATGTACCAAATTTCAGGCGGATCGGATGAAATTTGCTTCTCTTTGAGGCTCCGCAACCCAAATCTGGGGATCGGTTTATATGGGCGCTATATATAATTATGGACCGATGTGGACCAATTTTTGCATGGTTGTTAGAGACCATATACCAACATCATGCACCAAATTTCAGCCGGATCGGATGAAATTTTCTTCCCTTTGAGGCTCCGCAAGCCAAATCTGGGGATCGGTTTATATGGGCGCTATATATAATTATAGACCGATGTGGACCAATTTTTGCATGGTTGTTAGCGACCATATACCAACATCATGCACCAAATTTCAGCCGGATCGGATGAAATTTTCTTCCCTTTGAGGCTCCGCAAGCCAAATCTGGGGACCGGTTTATATGGGAGCTATATATAATTAAGGACCGATATGGACCAATTTTTGTATGGTTGTTAGAGACCATATACCTACATCATGTACCAAATTTCAGCCGGATCGGATGAAATTTTCTTCCCTTTGAGGCTCCGCAAGCCAAATCTGGGGATCGGTTTATATGGGGGCTATATATAATTATGGACCGATGTGGACCAATTTTTGCGTGGTTGTTAGATACCATATACCAACACAATGTACCAAATTTCAGCCGGATCGGACGAAATATGCTTCTGTTAGAGGCTCCACAAGCCAAATCTGAGGGTCCCTTTATATTAGGCTATACGTAAAAGTGGACCGATATGGCCCATTTTCAATACCATCCGACCTACATCGATAACAACTACTGGTGCCAAGTTTCAAGTCGATAGGTTGTTTCGTTCGGAAGTTAGCGTGATTTCAACAGACGGACGGACGGACGGAAGGACGGACGGACATGCTTAGATCGACTCAGAATTTCACCACGACCCAGAATATATATACTTTATGGGGTCTTAGAGCAATTTTTCGATGTGTTACAAACGGAATGACAAAGTTAATATACCCCCATCCTATGATGGAGGGTAGAAAAAGAGTATAGTGCCCTTTCGTTATTTTTATAAAGATCCCTTTGTAATTTTTGTATATATTCCACCGTTTTTTTAATTTCCTTTGCCTGAATATTTTGACTTACTCCTCGTACGTTCCGATTTCTTTTAACGAAAAACGAAAAAAATTGTACCCATAATGCCAAAATGATAAACAAAACACATGTCCATACATATATAAAATGCTGCTCTCAAGGCGAAAACTCGTGCAGTGTTTTTTTCAAATGTCTATTCTCTTGGTTCCGAATGTCTATTCTCTTCACACCGAATATTCATTCTAATATTCAAATTAAATAATATTTAGACTTAAACATATCAAATTTTTGGCCTTATCATAAAACAGTTTTCCGAAACAACATACAAGCGGTTTCACAGAAATTGCTCTCTTTTCATTCTCTCGCTGTGTTATGTTGATATCTTTCGTCAACTCTCGCGGTTTCCATCCCTGTTTCTTTCTCTATACTCTCTCTCTCTCTCTGTCGCTCTCTGAATGAAATATCACAACATATATACGTTTACTCGAAATTTGTAAATTTATATATGTTTACATTCACACATATTATTTTTATGAAACATTCATGCCCCAAACATAATATATTCTAACAAATTAACATAGGTGTCCCAAACATTTACACAAAACTATTAATATATTCAAACTTTCTTAAAACGTAATAATTCCATGAACTAAAACAGAATTGAATCGGCTTTAGTAAAGTATAGGGTTCACGTTTTTTCGAGTGTATTTGCCCCACCAATATTGTCCTTCCGTCCAAAGAGTAGCGGCACATTACATTACTGCTAATTCATAATATTTTGAGAAATCCTAAAACCAAATGCTATGACAATTTCGTTTATATTTTTTAACCAATTTCAAAAATTCAGTACCTTTAAATAATTTTTCTTATATATTTAATATGATCTATCTATTTACCCAGTTGACACTCACTGTACATTAGAAGATGAGTGGGTGTTGTGAGTCTACAATATGACCATATAAACTAACAATCGATTCTTGTTATTGATTGATTGATGTATGACTCTTTTGGCACATTTACTGTGTGTGTAATAACCATTTTCCCCCGGTACTTTCCTCCGTCTGTTGAGGTTATATAGCTGTTGCTAACAATATATCCTTCTTCAATATCCTGGCCCTAGAATGCCATGTACGTTAAGCTATTGTTGCTTTACTTCAATCAAATTGGCAACATCTGGCCATTTAGATAATGTTAAAATAATATAGCTTTTCTAGCTGATGTGGAATTTAAGACATTTTTATAGAGGAAAAATTAAATGGGGTTTTCCTATGTTCTAGAATGTTTGCTTCCCTCCAGAGAATTTTTTTTGTCTTGTGCTTTTACACCGATTTGAGTTTTTCCTATTTTCTTTTTTTTGGATATTTGTTTTCATCTCATATACTGGGATCTTTATTTGGAATTGATTCTAACACCTGAGCTCATTTAAGAAAATTGGTTTTTCCTTTTTTTAGCTAGGAAACAGAAGAAGTGGAAGCTAAAGAGTTTTGCCAAAAGAAAGTTAAACTAATGTCTCATCAATTACCCTTCGATAAACCTCTATAATGTCCAACGACCTTCAAACAAAGATGTCTGTCTCCGCCTTTTTGTGATACTTTATTGGGCAAGGTTTAACGCCCTTACATGACAGACAGAATAATCCTTTTATGTTTCTTTTCACTCTAGGATTAAGTCGTAGATGCAAACATCTAAATTCTATGGAAGTTTTTGGCAACCACCAACCAAACATAAACTGTTGAGGTGTGAAGTTGGGGAAAGCAGAAGGCTGAAATGATTATTGAGTTTTGTTATTTGCTTAAAGAAGCAAGTAAAAGAATTGGCAATGGTACTTGGAAACAAATAAAAATAAGTGAAACTTGTAGGTCTCTTCGATCTACCCACTACCATAGAATGGTGATGTGGGTTTTCATATATTTGCCATTGCGTTTGTAGCACGTCTATATAAAGTATTCCGAATTTATTATGTATATGCATATTCTTGATCAGGCTGAAATTCTAAGACGACCTTACGATGTCTGTCCGTTAGCCTATCTATTGTAACCACTTTAACACCTGCAATAATTTTTATACCCTGCTCCACACTGTGGAACAGGGTATTATAAGTTAGTGCATATGTTTGCAACACCCAGAAGGAGCCGAGATAGACACATGGTGTCTTTGGCAAAAATGAGTCGATATAGCCATGTCCGTCTGTCCGTGAACACATTTTTGTAATCAAAGTCTAGGTCGCAGTTTTAATCCAATCGACTTCAAATTTGGCACAAGTATGTGTTTTGGCTCAGAATAGATCCCTATTGATTTTGGAAGAAATCGGTTCAGATTTAGATATAGCTCCCATATATATATTTCGCCCGATATGGACTTATATGACCCCAGAAGCCGGAGTTTTACCCTAATTTGCTTAAAATTTTGCACAAGAAGAAAAATTAGTACTGTAGTCAAGTGTGCCAAATTTTATTGAAATCGGTTCAGATTTAGATATAGCTCCCATATATATCTTTCGCCCGATATGGACTAATACGGTCCCAGAAGCCAGAGTTTTACCCCAATTTGATTGAAATTTTGCACAGGGAGTAGAATTGGTAATGTAGCTATGCGTGCCAAATTTGGAAATCGGTTCAGATTTAGATATAGCTCCCATATATAGCTTTCGCCCGATTTACGCTCATATGACCACAGAGGCCAATTTTTTGCTCCGATTTAGTTGAAATTTTGCACAGGGAGTAGAATTATCATTGTAGCTATACGTGCCAAATTTGGTTGAAATCGGTTCAGATTTAGATATATCTCCCATATAAAGCTTTCACCCGATTTACACTCATATGACCACAGAGGCCAATTTTTAACTCCGATTTAGTTGAAATTTTGCACAGGGAGTAGAATTAGCATTGTAGCTATGCGTGCCAAATTTGGTTGAAATCGATTCAGATTTAGATATATCTCCCATATATAGCTTTCGCCCGATTTACACTCATATGACCACAGAGGCCAATTTTTTGCTCCGATTTAGTTGAAATTTTGCACAGGGAGTAAAATTAGCATTGTAGCTATGCGTGCCAAATTTGGTTGAAATCGGTTCAGATTTAGATATAGCCCTCATATATATCGTTCGCCCGATTTACACGCATATGACCATAGAGGCCAATTTTTAACTCCGATTTAGTTGAAATTTTGCACAGGGAGTAGAATTAGCATTGTAGCTATGCGTGCCAAATTTGGTTGAAATCGGTTCAGATTTAGATTTATCTCCCATATATAGCTTTCGCCCGATTTACACTCATATGACCACAGAGGCCAATTTTTAACTCCGATTTAGTTGAAATTTTGCACAGGGAGTAGAATTAGCATTGTAGCTATGTTTGCCAAATTTGATTGAAATCGGGTCAGATTTAGATATAGCTCCCATATATATGTTTTTCCGATTTCGGCAAAAATTATCAAAATACCAACATTTTCCTTGTAAAATCGCCACTGCTTAGTCGAAAAGTTTCAAAAATGACTCTAATTTTCCCAAACTTCTAATACATATATATCGAGCGATAAATCATAAATAAACTTTTGCGAAGTTTCCTTGAAATTGCTTCAGATTTAAATGTTTCCCATATTTATACCCTGCGCCACACTGTGGAACAGGGTATTATAAGTTAGTGCATATGTTTGTAACACCCAGAAGGAGACGAGATAGACACATGGTGTCTTTGGCAATAATGCTCAGGGTGGGTCCCTGAGTCGATATAACCATGTCCGTCTGTCCGTCCGTCCGTCCGTCCGTCCGTCTGTCTGTGAACACATTTTTGTGATCAAAGTCTAGGTCGCAATTTAAGTCCAATCGCCTTCAAATTTTGCACATGTTCCTAATTTGGGTCAGAATAGAACCCTATTGATTTTGGAAGAAATTGGTTCAGATTTAGATATAGCTCCCATATATATCTTTCACCCGCTATGCACTAATATGGACCCAGCAGCCAGAGTTTTATACCGATTTGCTTGAAATTTTGTACAAACATAACACTTAGTCGTATAGTCAAGTGTGCAAAATTTGATTGAAATCGGTTTAGATTTAGATATAGCTCCCATATATATCTTTAGCCCGATATGGACTTATATGGCCCCAGAAGCCAGATTTTTGGCCGAATTTGGTTGAAATTTTGCACTAGGAGTACAATTAGTAGTATAGCCAAGTGTGCAAAATTTGATTGAAATCCATATATACCATATATATCTTTCGCCCGATATGGGCTAATATGGTCCTAAAAGCCAGAGTTTTGGCCCAATTTGGTTGAAATTTTGCACAGGGAGTAGATTAAGTATTGAACTATGCGTGGAGTACAATTAGTAGTGCAGTTAAGTGTGCAAAATTTGATTGAAATCGGTTCAGATTTAGATATAGCTCGCATATATATCTTTTGCCCGATATGGACTAATAGGGTTCTAATAGCCAAAGTTTTAGCCCAATTCGGTTGAAACTTTGCATAGGGAGTAGATTTAGCATTGTAGCTATGTGTGCCAAATTTGATTGAAATCGGTTCAGATTTATATATAGCTCCCATATAAAGCTTTCGCCCGATTTACACTCATATGACCACAGTGGCCAATCTTTTACTCCGATTTAATTGAAATTTTGCACAGGGAGTAGAATTAGCATTGTAGCTATGCGTGCCAACTTTGGTTGAAATCGGTTCAAATTTTGATATAGCTGCCATATATAACTTTCGCCCGATTTACTCTCATATGACCACAGAGGCCAATTTTTAACTCCGACTTAGTTGAAATTTTGCACAGGGAGTAGAATTAGCATTGTAGCTTTGCGTACTAAATTTGGTTGAAATCGGTTCAGATTTAGATATAGCTCCCATATATATGTTTTTCTGATTTCGACAAAAATGGTCAAAATACCAACATTTTCGTTGTAAAATCGCCAATGCTTAGTCGAAAAGTTTTAAAAATGACTCTAATTTTCTTAAACTTCTAATACATATATATCGAGCGATAAATCATAAATAAACTTTTGCGAAGTTTCCTTAAAATTGCTTCAGATTTAAATGTTTCCCATATTTGTTTACTAACATTGTGTTCCACCCTAGTGCATTAGCCGACTTAAATTTTGAGTCTATAGATTTTGTAAAAGTCTATCAAATTCTGTCCAAATCGAGTGATATTTAAATGTATGTTTTTGGGACAAACCGTTACATATAGCACCCAACACATTTGACGGATGTGATATGGTATCGAAAATTTAGATCTACAATGTGGTGCAGGGTATAATATAGTCGGCCCCGCCCGACTTTATACTTTTCTTACTTGTTATACCCACCACCATAGAATGGTGACGGGGGTATAATAAGTTTGTCATTCCGTTTGTAACACATCGAAATATCGATTTCCGACTATATAAAGTATATATATTCTTGATCAGGGAAAATTCTAAGACGATATAACGATGTCCGTCTGTCCGTCTGTCTGTCTGTCTGTCTGTCTGTCTGTCTGTCTGTCTGTTGTAATCACGCTACAGTCTTCAATAATGAAGCTATCGTGCTGAAATTTTGCACAAGCTCGTCTTTTGTCTGCAGGCAGGTCAAGTTCGAAGATGGGCTATATCGGTCCAAGTTTTGATATAGTCCCCATATAGACCGACCTCCCGATTTGGGGTCTTGGGCTTATAGAAATCGTAGTTTTTATCCAATTTACCTGAAATTTGAAATCTGGAGGTATTTTATGACCATAAAGAGGTGTGCCAAAAATGGTGAGTATCGGTCCACGTTTTGGTATAGCCCCCATATAGACCGATCTCCCGATTTTACTTCTTGGGCTTATAGAAACCGTAGTTTTTATTCAATTTGCCTGAAATTGGAAATCTAGAGGTATTGTAGGACCACAAATACGTGTGCCAAAAATTGTGAGTATCAGTCCATATTTCGGTATAGCCCCCATATAGACCGATCTCCCGATTTTACTTCTTGGGCTTATAGAAAACGCAGTTTTTATTCAATTTGTCTGAAATTGGAAATCTAGAGGTATTTTAGGACCATAAAGAGGTGTGCCGAAAATGGTGAGTATCGGTCCATATTTTGGTATAGCCCCCATATAGACCGATCTCCCGATTTGGGGTCTTGGGCTTATAGAAACCGTAGTTTTTATCCAATTTGTCTGAAATTGGAAATCTAGAGGTATTTTAGGACCATAAAGAGGTGTGCCGAAAATGGTGAGTATCGGTCCATATTTTGGTATAGCCCCCATATAGACCGATTTCCCAATTTTACTTCTTGGGCTTCTAGAATCCGAAGTTTTTATCCTATTTGCCTGAAATTGGAAATCTAGAGGTATTTTCGGGTCACAAAGAGGTGTGCCGAAAATGGTGAGTATCGGTCCATATTTTAGTATAGCCCCCATAAGAACGATCTCCCGAATTAACTCCTTGGGTTTCTAGAAACCGTAGTTTTTATCTGATATGCCTGAAATTGTAAATATTCTGGTATTTTAGGCTCACAAAAACGTGTATCGGATTAAGTTTTTATAGGTCCATTTGGTAATGCCTCCATATAGACCGACTTCACTTCTTGAGGGTGTAGAAGGCGCACTGATCATGAAAATTGCTTGAAACTCAATGTAAAATTTCCAGATTTTACTTCTACAGATTTAAGATTTTAAATCAAGACGTTATTTTATAATTTTCTTGCACACTTACAAGAGATGTTAATGATCCCTCTAAAACTCAAACAAAAATGGTTCTTATAAATCCAGAATCTGATATAGTCCTCATAGATGAAATCTTTAAATTTATCTTCGGGAAGTGTCCTCAAGTCCTCAAGCCCTCCTGAAATTTCAAAGGAAACCCTAATATTTGGTTCATGGTGGTGGGTATTTAAGATTCGGCCCGGCCGAACTTACTGCTGTATATACTTGTTTTTTACTAAGATTGTGCATTAGCCGACTGTAGAAGTCTATCAAATTCTGTCCAGATCGAGTGATATTTAAATGTATGTATTTGGGACAAACCTTTATATATAGCCCCCAACACATTTGACGGATGTGATATGGTATCGAAAATTTAGATCTACAAAGGGTTCAGCTTATAATATAGTCGGCCCCACCCGACTTTAGACTTTCCTTACTTGTTTTAAACTCTTTTTTGTTTTGTAGTCAAGGTATAAAAAGTCAACAAATTTCAAGACAATTTCATTAACTTTGAAAATTTTTGCAGAAGTATTAAAGCAAAGTTGACCTTAGTAAAATGAAATTTTCTTTCAAGTTAGGTTACCCAATTTTAAGTCGAATCACTTAACTATAAGGAGAAAATGAAACCTTTTTGCAACTTTTAGGCAAGGAAAAAACTTTATATCAGAGAGATGCATCTTCGATCCTAAGCAAAAATCGCATTCGTATTTTAAGAACATTAAATCTTTGCCCTCACGACAAATTTTTTTCAGTGTATGGCTCGCTGTTCGATTCTTCATCTGGACGTAAGGTAAAATTTAAAAAACAAAATTACAAAATCGAATAATTTCTTCTACATTATTTGTATTACAGAAACAAAGTACTGAAAGCTAAATAAGACTTCCATGTGAGAAGGATATGAAAGAAGATGTAAATAGCCAGAAAATTAAAAGAAAAACATTTTTTTTTGAGCTAGTCTTTATTAAATCATTTTCACATCACCTAAATGAGTCGACGTTTATCACAAAAACTCTTATACTTATCTTCCAAACAAACTTCAGTGAAAAGCAAATGGTAAATCATAATGGCTTGTCTAAAATTTTATTTGCGAGAGAAGAATTATTTTGTTACGTGTATAAAACGAAATTCAATATCTCCACCGAAAGAATGCTAATACATAAATTCACAATCGTGGTTTTGACCACATGCAATAATAAACTCAAAATAGTTGTATCTCACAAATCGTCAAAATAGAAAAATGTTTGTACTAAATCTTAAGTGGGTATTCATTGTCGTGGTTACACTTTACATCCCAAAATTGTTTATAAATCGAAACTTTAAAACTTATGCCTGAAATTATTGTTTTTTTTTTTTTACTTTCTTGTCACTTGCTCTGGAATGAAACAGAAAAACTAATCATTTTGCAATTAAATTAAAAAGCCATTTTCTTTAACTCTATGAAAGTCATAAGACAACAAATAACGACATAAAAACTCCAAAGAAAAAAAGAAGTATAAAATTAAAGGAAAGAAGGACGAAAACAAACTAACTTTTCAATATAATTTGCATACAGCCAGTTTAAATACATTCAGACAAACATACATTAAATCTCAAAGAAAACTTAACATTTGCCAAGGATGTTCACATGTGGTGTCTGTGTGAGTGTGTGTGTGTGTGGGTTTTTGGAGTATCTCTGTGAGTAGGTCTGAGAATGTTTTTAAGGACAAAGGTGTCTACGGTTGCACGCAAGATGTGATGGAACTTTTACTCGAGAGATGAAATGAGAATAACTCAGAGGGGTGTGATAGGAGTTCAATGAAATGAGTATAAGGCCTTTTGTTACAAAGAATTAACTTATTCTTTGGGATAGATAACACGTTATAGTAGAGAAGGAAAATATAGCTCCCGTACATATCTCTCCCCTGAGGTAGACTCATATGATCACAGGAGACCAAATTTTCTTTCCAATTTATTTAAAAATTTTGCTTACACTCAAAACAAAGTTTACTTGGATCCAAAGATTTTAACCTTCCCTAAAGGATTTTGGTTTTGATTCCGAGCCAAAGATGCGGCTTCTTTAAAATAAAGACATTTTTTAGCGACCTATCTGGCTTTAAATCTAGAATCAATAAAATTAAAATTAGTACGCAGTACCTATATTAATAAAGCTATTCACGTACAAACAAATGCCAGTTTAAAAATCCAAATTATAACAGATACTTCAAAGTAAACAGCGATTTCTTAATTCCAAGAAAACTTTAAACCGAAGATGCTAAATCCACAAAATAAGTCTTAGCTTATATTCGAAGCGTTTTTATTTTAAATTTAAAGATTCAATATTTCAGTTAATTTAATGACGATTTCCTAAAATAAAAACTATGTTTCTTTACTTTAAGGAAATTTTGCCTTCGTTTAAAGACATGCGAATTTAACGGAGGGACGCAAATTTCCAAAATTTGCGTACTAAATTTAATGAAAAACAAGTATACACGGCCGTAAGTTCGGCCAGGCCGAAGCTTATGTACCCTCCACCATGGATTGCGTAGAAACTTCTACTGAAGACTGTCGTCCACAATCGAATTACTTGGGTTGCGGTAACTTTCGCCGATAACAAGGTATCTTAAAACTTCCTAATACCGTAATATATACCACGTAGTCCATACGTGGTATATATTAAACTAAAAATGGCCGATTGAATAGTATATAAAATTGAATAGTATATAAAAAAGTTTGACAAAATTTTCTATAGAAATAAAATTTTGACAAAATAAAGTTTTGACAACATTTTCTATAGAAGTAAAATTTGGACAAAATTTTCTATAGAAATACGATTTTAACAAAATTTTCTGTAGAAATAACATTTTGACAAAATATTCTATAGAAATAAAATTTTTACAAAATTTTCAAAGGATTTTAAATTTTAACAACATTCTCTATAGAATCCAAATTTTGACAACATTTTCTACAGAAATAAAATTTTGCCAAAATTTTCTATAGGAATAAAATTTCGACAACATTTTCTGTAGAAATAAAATTTTGAAAAAATTTTCTATAGGAATAAAATTTTGCTAGATTATTTTTGCTCGAGTGGCAAGCTGATTATGAACCGATATGGACCAATTTTTGTGTGATTGGGAATCGGCTATATATAACTATAGACCGATATGGACAAATTTTGGCACGGTTATTAGCGGCCATATATTAACACCACGTTGCAAGTTTCAACCGGATCGGATGAATTTTGCTCCTCTAAGAGGCTCCGGATTTCAAATCTGGGGATCGGTTTATATGGGGGCTATATATAATTATGGACCGATATGGACCAATTTTTGCATGGTTGTTAGAGACCATATACTAATACCATGTACCAAATTTCAGCCGTATCGGATGAATTTTGCCCTCTAAGAGGCTCCGGAGTTCAAATCTGGGGATCGGTTTATATGGGGGCTATATATAATTATGGACCGATGTGGACCAATTTTGGCATGGTTGTTAAAGACAATATACTAACGCCACGTACCACATTTCAATCGGATCGGATGACTTTTGCTCCTCTAAAAGACTCCGGAGATCAAATCTGGGGATCGGTTTATATGGGGGCTATATATAATTATGGGCCGATGTGGACCAATTTTGGCATGGTTGTTAGAGACCATATACTAACACCATGTACCAAATTTCAGCCTGATCGGATGAAACTTGCTTCTCTTAGAGCAATCGCAAGCCAAATTTGGGTGTCCGTTTATATGGGGGCTATACGTAAAAGTGGACCGATATGGCCCATTTTCAATACCATCCGACCTACATCAAAAACAACTACTTGTGCCAAGTTCAAGTCGATAGCTTGTTTCGTTCGGAAGTTAGCGTGATTTCAACAGTCGGACGGACGGACGGACGGACATGCTCAGATCGACTCAGATTTTCACCACGACCCAGAATATATATACTTTATGGGGTCTTAGAGCAATATTTCGATGTGTTACAAACGGAATGACAAAGTTAATATACCCCCATCCTATGGTGGAGGGTATACAAATTTGAAGCAAATATTATAAACTTTATTTTAATTAAATTTGCATTATTTTAAAGAAATTTGTCCTTAATATTTTGTAAATTGTACACCCTAAAATTTAGGTAGCGTAATCGTTAATATCAAGTAAATATTTTTTTCAGTGTAGATAGTAGAATTAACATTCTATATCCAAACACCAAAAAAAAACAAGTAAGGAAAGTCTTAAGTCGGGCGGGGCCTACTATATTATACCATGCACCACTTTGTAGATCTAAATTTTCGATATCACATCAGTCAAATCTACTCCCTAAATCCACTCCCTGTGCAAAATTTCAACCAAATTGGGCCAAAACTCTGGCTTTTAGGACCATATTAGTCCATATCGAGCGAAAGATATATATGGGAGCTATATCTAAATATGAACCGATTTCAATCAAATTGTGCACACTTGACCATACTACCAATTGTACTTCTATTGCAAAATTTCAACCAAATTCGGCCAAAAATCTGGCTTCTGGGGCCATATAAGTCCATATCGGGCGAAAAATATATATGGGATCTATATCTAAATCTGAACCGATTTCAATCAAATTTTGCAATGTCAATGCGGCATATTTTTATACCCTGCGCCACACTGTGGAACAGGGTATTATAAGTTAGTGCATATGTTTGCAACACCCAGAAGGAGACGAGATAGACACAGGGTTTCTTTGGCAAAAATGCTCACGGTGGGCTCCTGAGTCGATATAGCCATGTCCGTCTGTCCGTGAACACATTTTTGAATCAAAGTCTAGGTCGCAGTTTCAGTCCAATCGACTTCAGATATGGCACAAGTATGTGTTTTGACTCAGTATAGAACCCTATTGATTTTGGAAGAAATTGGTCCAGATTTAGATATAGCTACCATATATATTTCGCCCGATATGGACTTATATGCCCCCAGAAGCCAGAGTTTTAACCTAATTTGCTTGAAATTTTGCACTAGGAATACCATTAGTAGTGTAGTCAAGTGTGCCAAATTTTATTGAAATCGGTTCAGATTTAGATATAGATATAGCTCCCACATATATCTTTCGCCCGATATGGACTAATACGGTCCCAGAAGCCAGAGTTTTACCCCAATTTGGTTGAAATTTTGCACTAGGAGTACAATTAGTAGTGTAGTCAAGTGTGCCAAATTTGATTGAAATCGGTTCAGATTTAGATATAGCTCCCATATATATCGTTCGCCTGATTTACACTCATATGACCACAGTGACCAATCTTTTACTCCGATTTAATTGCAATTTTGCACAGGGAGTAGAATTGGCATTGTAGCTACGCGTGCCAAATTTGGTTGAAATTGGTTTAGATTTAGATATAGCTCTCATATATAGCTTTCGCCCGATTTACACTCATATGACCACAGAGGCCAATTTTTAACTCCGATTTAGTTGAAATTTTGCACAGGGAGTAGAATTAGCATTGTAGCTATGCGTGCCAAATTTGGTTGGAATCGGTTCATATATAGCTTTCGCCCGATTCACACTCATATATAGTTTTCGCCCGATTTACACTCATATGACCACAGAGGCCAATTTTTAATTCTATTCTCTGTGCAAAATTAGTTGAAATTTTGCACAGGGAGTAGAATTAGCATTTTAGCTATGCGTGCCAAATTTTGTTGAAATCGGTTCAGATTTAGATATAGCTCCCATATATATGTTTTTGTGATTTCAACAAAAATGGTCCAAATACCAACATTTTCCTTGTAAAATCGCCACTGCTTAGTCGAAAAGTTGTGAAAATGACTCTAATTTTCCTAAACTTCTAATACATATATATTGAACGATAAATCATAAATAAACTTTTGCGTAGTTTCCTTAAAATTGCTTCAGATTTAAATGTTTCCCATATTTTTTTACCAACATTAGCCGACTTAAATTTTGAGTCTATAGATTTTGTAGAAGTCTATCAAATTCTGTCCAGGTCGAGTGATATTTAAATGTATGTATTTGGGACAAACCTTTATATATAGCCCCCAACACATTTAACGGATGTGATATGGTATCGAAAACTTAGATCTACAAAGTGGTGCAGGGTATAATATAGTCGGTCCCGCCCGACTTTAGACTTTCCTTACTTGGTTTCTTCTAAACTAATGTCATCGTCATTCAAATAGTTCCTATTTTTTGAAAAATTATTTAAGAAGGCTCCGTATAACAAACTTGTCCTATTTACGCCACTGGCTATAGATGACGATGCCATCCATATACCACGACAGGAAGAAATAAAGCAAACATCTGTTGACAAACTAACTTAAGAAGAACGAACGGAAATCCTTTTAAAGGATACCGGGTCCCCGCTCAGCTCCACACACACACACATACACTAGTATAACGCACATACATATGGCGAGAAAGATGCGTTGGTATGATGATGGACCTTTGTGACTTTCAGATTTTTACGCAGATACTCGTAGTGATAGCAGAACAAAAGGGAAGAACAAAAGAAACTTTCTTTGACCTAAAAGTTAAGTTCGAGTATTCGACAAGAATTATCCTCAAGGAAAAATATCTTAAATTAAGTTTACATTAATCGATACTAGTAAACGTGCCGTATAAACTATTGGTATAAACTGTTTAAATAGCCCCATATTTTTTTTTTGGTAGAAAAAGAGGTCACATTTTCATGGAACAAAAGAAAGTTTTCAAGCCACCAATCCTATTAAGATGCAAAGCATGAAAATCCTTTTTTTTTGGTCCTCCCCAGACAACGGATTTCCATTATTATGTTACCTTAAGGGTTAAAGAAACCTAAGAGTGTCGAAACATGATAACACATCCAATTTACATGGTTGAGAAATTGGTTTCATCATTTAAATGACATGAGAAAAAAAAACAAGAGAAACTTTTAATAGAAATTGAACAAACTAACCACTTCAAATGCAAAACTATTTCTTTTTGTTCCTAGGAAGCTTATTAAGAGTTTTATGTTTGTGAGGAACTCTCAACTTGGCTATTGAATAGGATTTTGTATCCAAAACTATGTAATTTTTAAATTGTCGTGGTTTTACAATTTTTCTGGAAAATATATTGTTCATACCCCTCGACAAATGGATATGGATATTATAATGATCAGGGCAAAATTCTAACAAAGTCCTCTATCTGGTTTTACAATATAGTCTTTAATTATGGAAGTTTCGTGTAGAAAGTGGAAATCGCTCAATTAGTGTGGGTAATAAATAAAAAATTGTGACAATATATTCATTTAAGAGCTACATGTAAGACTAACTACGATCGGCTAATACATCAATTTGAAATTTGAGTAACATTGGTTAATAAATTAGAGTATTATGACCAAATTTAGGAAAATTGAGCGATGGTTATACGAGGGCAGTTCGGAAACTTCTTAGCGTAGCACAAAAAGCGCTATAAAAACAGAAAACAATTAATAGTTTTAGAAACTTCCATCTCTGTTATGAACACATGTTAAATTTTGTTTCGATCTGGCAACTCCTTCATATATAGAAACAGGTGTTGAAAAAAGACGCATCCGCAATTTTGTTTTACAATGGAAAAATTAGAAATGCGTGCAGTCATTAAATATTTACATAAAAAAGGTTTATCGAGACAAGAAATTCATAATGATATGGTGAATGTGTTAGGTGAAAGTGCTCCTTCATATGCAACAGTAAACAAATATATACGGCCGTAAGTTCGGCCAGGCCGAAGCTTATGTACCCTCCATCATGGATTGCGTAGAAACTTCTTCTAAACACTGCCATCCACAATCGAATTACTTAAGTTGCGGTAACGCTTGCCGATGGCAAGGTATTAAAACCTCCTAACACCATCTTCTAAATTGTATGTAAGTCCATACGTGGTATATATTAAATCAAAAAAGATCTCCAATACGTATATAATTCAGTTTGACAAAGTAGACATAAAATTTTGACAAAATTTTCTACAGAAATAAAATTTTAACAAAATTTTCTATAGAAATAACATTTTCACAAAATTTTCTATAGAAATAAAAATTTTGACAAAATTTTCTATAGAAATAAACTTTTGACAAAATATTCTATAGAAATAAAATCTTGGTAGATTATTTTTGGCTCGAGTGGCAACCATGATTATGAACCGAATAAAATTTGAACAAAATTTTCTATAGAAATAAAATTTTGAAAATCTTTCTGAAAATTTTGACAAAATTTTCTATAGAAATAAAATTTTGACAAAATTTTCTATATAAATAAAATTTTGGTAGATTATTTTTGGCTCTAGTGGCAACCATGATTATGAACCGATATGGACCAATTTTTGTGTGATTGGACCAATTTTGGTATGGTTGTTAGCGACCATATACTAACACCACGTTCCTAATTTGAACCGGATCGGATGAATTTTGCTCCTCCAAGAGGCTCCGGAGGTCAAATCTGGAGAACGTTTTATAAGGGGGCTATATATAATTATGGACCGATATGGACCAATTCTGGCACGGTTGTTAAAGATCATATACTAACACCATGTTCAAAATTACAACCGGATTGGATGAAATTTGCTTCCCTTGGAGACTTCGCAAGCCAAATCTGGGGATCGGCTTATATGGGGGTTTATATAAGTATGAACCGATGTGGACCAATTTTTGCATGGTTGTTAGAGACCATATAACAATATCATGTACCAAATTTCAGGCGGATCGGATGAAATTTGCTTCTCTTTGAGGCTCCGCAACCCAAATCTGGGGATCGGTTTATATGGGCGCTATATATAATTATGGACCGATGTGGACCAATTTTTGCACGGTTGTTAGAGACCATATACCAACATCATGAACAAAATTTCAGCCGGATCGGATGAAATTTGCTTCTCTTTGAGGCTCCGCAAGCCAAATCTGGGGATCGGTTTATATGGGGGCTATATAAAATTATGGACCGATGTGGACCAATTTTTGCATAATTGTTAGAGACCATATACCAACACCATGTACCAAATTTCAGCCGGATCGGATGAAATATGCTTCTCTTAGAGGCTCCACAAGCCAAATCTGGGGATCTGTTTATATGGGGGCTATATATAATTAAAGACCGATATGGACCAATTTTTGCATGGTTGTTAGAGACCATATACCAACATCATGTACCTAATTTCAGCCGGATCGTATGAAATTTGCTTCTCTTTGAGGCTCCGCAAGCCAAATCTGGGGATCGGTTTATGTGGGGGCTATATATAATTATGGACCGATGTGGACCAATTTTTGCATGGTTGTTAGAGACCATATACCAACATCATATACCAAATTTCAGCCGGATCGGATGAAATATGGTTCTGTTAGAGCCTCCACAAGCCAAATCTGAGGGTCCCTTTATATGGGGGCTATACGTAAAAGCGGACCGATATGGCCCATTTTCAATACCATCCGACCTACATCGATAACAACTACTTGTGCCAAGTTTCAAGTCGATAGCTTGTTTCGTTCGGAAGTTAGCGTGATTTCAACAGACGGACGGACGGACATGCTTATATCGACTCAGAATTTCACCACGACCCAGAATATATATACTTTATGGGGTCTTAGAGCAATATTTCGATGTGTTACAAACGGAATGACAAAGTTAATATACCCCCATCCTATGATGGAGGGTATAAAAATTGGGTTGCTGAATTTAAACGTGGTCGTTTAAATTCAGCGAGAAGGGCGAGAAAAGCAACGGTAGCTTTGTACTCGTGCAAAAAGGCAATAGGAAAAAAGTGGGGACTAAAACCAAAAATTGTGCATTGGCTATACACGGCAGTGGTTAGACCTATAATGTTATATGGTGTTGTAGTCTGGTGGCCGGCACTTCACCAGCCAACAAGTTTAGACAAAGTTCAGCGTATGGCGTGTTTGTGTATCTCAGGCGCATTCAGCAAGACAGGAACAAATTCCCTTAATGTCATGCTGCATCTATTGCCTTTAGACATTTTGGCCAAACAGTCAGCTGCAACAACGGCTGTGCGGTTGCGCAAGCTATCGCTGTGGTCGGAAAAAAGTTACGGTCACAGTTCGGTCCTCAAAATAATGCCAGATGTGCCTAACGTAGTGGATTACACTTTGGCGAATCCACTTTTCTACAAAAAGTTTGAGACTCTAATCCCCAACAGTGAGGCGTAGTGCACACAGACCCCGGGGAATAAAGAATATATAGATTTTTACACCGATGGCTCCAAATTGGATGGACAAGTGGATTTCGGAGTATATTCTAATGATCTGGAACTTCGAATAGCGAAAAGAGTACCTAACCACTATAGTGTTTTCAGGTTGAAATATTAGCAATAAGAGATGTGGCGAATTGGCTGAGAAGTAATGTTCCAAAAAATGTGGGCATTAATATATACTCAGACAGTCCACCTGCAATAAAATCCTTGGACTCTGTGTTCCTCAACTCGAAAACGGCCATCGACTGCCGCAAATCTCTCAATGAGATGGCTGAACAGTGCAATATTCACCTAATAAGGGTGCCTGGCCATAGGAACATACCGGGGAACTGCGAAGCGGATGAGTTGGCAAGGCTAGGGACTACCTTATATATTCCAGGGGAACTAGAATCTGTTGGTATGCCCCTGGCTACCTGCAAGCTCATGCTGCGTGAGAAGGCTGTTATGATGGCAAATGTTCGATGGGAGAATTGCAAGGGTTGTAACGACACCAAGCAAATATGGCCCATTTAAACTTAAACCGCACACTAGATATGCTAGTGTTCTCGAGACGTCAGATATCACCCCTGATATCTGATATAACGGGTCGCTGCCTGATAGGCGATTTTGCAAAAACTATTGGCGTGAAGTATAATGACTATTGTATGAGCTGTCATGATGCGAAGGAAACGGATTCAATTAAACACCTCTTGTATGAGTGTCCTGCATTTTGTGTAAAGCGCAAGCAACTTTTAGGAGCATATAGCTTCAGATTACTGGCAGATCTGGAAAACGTTAACTTAAACAGTCTGCTAATGTTTTTGGAACAATCTGGTTGGTTCAACAAAGAAAAATAATCAAGAAGGTTCAGCGGTTAAAACTAGAAGTGCCCATATGTAATAGGTACTTTTAGTTAATGTGGTATCACAATGGACTGAATAGTCTAAGTGAGCCTGAATCTTAATCGGGTTGCCACTTTAACCTAACCTAACCTAACCTAATTGTTCCCAAATCTAAAAAAATTCCTTGCTGGCAAGCGTTTTACCTCAAATGAAGATGCAATTACAGTTGTAAACCATTATTTTGAGACCTTGAGGAAAACTATTTTAATCAAGATATAGAATTGCTAGAAAAGCGTTGGACTAAGTGTATTGAAGTTTCAGGAGATTATATTGAAAAATAAAAATATTTTTGAAAAACTAACTATTCTCTTTCGTTGATAGGCTAAGAAGTTTTTGAACCGCCCTCTTATATGGGAGCTATATTTAAATATGAACCGATTTGGATGATATTTCCAGGTTTGGTTGATACCACATAAGATCGGTTAATAAATGAGGTCAATATGGTCAAAAACAAGGTTATTAGGGAAAGTTTTGAATATCGGGCGCTACATATTTGGCTGGTTTGGTTGGTACCACAGAAGGTTATTTTGTGCTGAATTTGAGTAATATCGGTTAATAAATGAGGCTCCCAGCAAAAAAAGTTGGAAGTTGTTCTAAAGATACAACTTTAAAAGCATTTCCAAACATGTCCTCCCACAGATGTTATTTATTTTAACTACACAGGAAGTTCTTTTAATTTAATTTTTATACCCTCCTCCATAGGATGGGGGTATATTAACTTTGTCATTCCGTTTGTAACACATCGAAATATTGCTCTAAAACCCCAATATTCTGGGTCGTGGTGAAATTCTGAGCCGATCTGAGCATGTCCGTCGGTCCGTCCGTCTGTTGAAATCACGCTAACTTCCGAACGAAACAAGCTATCGACTTGAAACATGGCCAAAGTAGTTGTTATTGATGTAGGTCGGATGGTATTGCAAATGGACCATATTGGTGTACTTTTACGTATAGCCCCCATATAAACGGACCCCCAAATTTGGCTTGCGGGGACTCTAAGACAACCAAATTTCATCCGATCCGGCTGAAATTTGGTGCATGGTGTCACCATATGATCACTAACAACCATGCAAAAATTGGTTCACATCGGTCCATCATTATATATAGCCCTCTTATAAACCGATGCCCCGATTTGGCTTTGCGGAGCCTCTAAGAGAAGCAAATTTAACCCGATCCGGCTGAAATTTGGTACATGGTGTAAATATATGGTCTCTAACATCTATGCAAAAATTTATCCACATCGGTCAATAATTATATATAGCCCCCATATAAACCGATCCCCCGATTTGGCTTGCGGAGCCTCTAAGAGAAGCAAATTTCATCCGATCCGGCGGAAATTGGGTACATGGTGTTAGTATATGGTCTCTAATGGCCATGCAAAAAATGGTCCACATCGGTCCATAATTATATATAGCCCCCATATAAACCGATCACCAGATTTGACGTCCGGAGCCTCTTGGAAGACCAAAATTCATTTGATTCAGTTGAAATTTGGTACGTGGTGTTAATATATGGCCTCAAACGCCCATGCAAAAATCGGTCCATAATTATATATAGCCCCCATATAAACCGATCCCCAGATTTGACCTCCGCAGCCCCTTGGAATCGATTCGGTTGAAATTTGGAATTGGTTCATATCAGTCCATAATTATATATAGCCCCCATATAAACCGATCCCCAGATTTGACCTCTGGTGCCTTTTGGAGAAGCAAAATTCATATGATCTGGTTGAAATTTGGTACGTGGTGGTAGTATATGACATTTAACAGCCACGCCAAAAGTGGTCAATATCAGTCCATAATCATATATAGCCCCCATATAAACCGATCCCGAGATTTGGTTTTGGAGCCTCTTGGAGGAGCAAATTTCAGCCGAGTCAGTTGAAATTTGGTACATTGTGGTAGTATGTGGCCGTTAACAACCATGCCTAACTAGGTCCATATCGCTCTATAGTTATATATAGCCCTCAGATAAATCGATCCCCAATCACACAAAAATTGGTCCATATCAAGTTCATAATTGTATATAGCCCCCATATAAGCGACCCCCATATTTCAATTCTGGCTCTCTACCAAGTATGGACTAACTCACAATTTAGAAAAAGATGTTAAGAAGTTTTAAGACACCACAACCCAAGTAATTCGATTGTGGATGACAGTCTTTCCTAGAAGTTTCTACGCAATCCATGGTGGAGTGTACATAAGATTCGGCCTGGCCGAACTTACGGCCGTATATACTTGTTTATAATTCGTTTTTTTCATATATTGAATGGGTAATTTAAAATTTTTTGTTTCAAATGGTTTAAAAACAGAATAATTTTGTCGATGAAAATTCTAAATCCATCCCATTTCAACAGCCGTTGTACTAACTTTGCATCACTTTAGGTGTGATCCAAATTCAATGTTTTGGATGTAAATTAAAAAATTCTGTGATATTTTGTCAAATAAATAATTTTTATAATTTTTAATGGATTCTAACGCTTCTCTGAAACTTTTGACCTCAAATATTTTAAGAGTAGTGTTAGAATGCATTAAAAATAAAAAAATCTTGTTTGATCCAGAAGTGGTGCAAAATTGGTGCAGAAGCGATGAATTTAATATGTGTTTGTCATAGGACGGATGTCCACCATTTCAACAGCCGTTACACCGAATTTGCACCACTTCTTAAGGTATGGTCTGAATTCAGTGATTTTGATGTGAATTAAAAACTTTTGTGATATTTTGCCAAATAAATAATTTTTATAATATTTTAAGATTTCTAATGCATTCTAACGCTAGTCTGAAACGTTTGATGTTCTATTTTTAGATATTCACAATTTTTCTAAAATGGATTAAATTTTTTTTTTTTTTGGAAAAATTTAGATAGTGTGTACCATTTTATTATTTCTTACTCTGTTTTTAACAAAAAAGTTAAAATTACCCATTAAAAATATGAAGAAAGCGTGTTATAAAACTTAAACTGTGTAGTTATAATAAAGAACATCTTTGGGACGACATTTTTGGAATTGTTTGCTGGGGTATTAATGAATATCTTTTCTCCATTTGTCTACCAAACAAACTACCTTATAATGAAAAGAAAATCCCAAGCTGACCCATTAAATGCATACATGTGAAATTATTTTAAATTACCACCTCTTAAAATTTTATTTTTATTCTTGGAAATTTTGTTGAAATCTGATATTTCACAAGCATTTGTGTTTCCTGGAAAGTTCATTTGTCGGAAGTTTTGTTTGGGGGGTAAAAACTTGTTTTTTTTTTTGTCTGAACATTTATAAATTTATAATTTTCTCCTATTCTCCTCTCCGTATGACAAATTCTACACTTCCATGAGTACCACCACGACATACACACACATTGGGCTATGCAGCAACACTTATGGTTTGAAAAATTCATACAAAACTTCCAATAAATCTCAAACTTTTTAACAGTACATCCATCTCTTCAGAGCTGCTGTTAAGATTTATTCAAATGCCTATAAATATGCAAGAATTTCTGGGAACCAAAAAAAAAAAAAAAAAACAACAGAACAGAATAGAATACCAAAACTTACAAGCCAGATATGTTGCTCCGATTTACGATACTTTGAAAATTGTTGAAATGACAACGACTACAAAAAGCAATGTGGAAAGGGTAGGGAACAAATTCAAATCCAAGCAATTTGTGGAGAGAAATCAAATGTTTCCCATCTCTTTGCCATGTCCTAGGCCAAGAAAAAAGTTCGGAAAAAATATTTCCTTTTGCTAGAGTTTATTTGATCTGTTTATCCACTACAATGGAATATGGGTAGCATTGGCTTTTGTCTAAACATACGAGTTTATAGTAGTTTTTCAATATTTATTTTTATTACGTTAGAATAATCATACATACAATTATCTCTAGATAAGTTCATGCTTTTCTAATAAATTAGTTCATGTATTGCATCGTATTTTAGTTCAGTATTACTACGCTGTGGAAAGCATATTAAGAAACTGGTTTGAGATAAATTGTTTGTCAGTACACTGAAAAAAATATTGTCGTGAGGTCAAAGATTTCGTGTCTTTAAAATACGAATGCAAATTTTGCTTAGCATAGAAGACGAATTTCTCTAATATAAAGTTTTTTTCCTTGTCCAAAAGTCGATAAACTTTTCAATGAAGTCGTATTGTCCTTATAATTAAGTGATTTGAATTAAAAATGGGTATCATAACATGAAAGAAAAAATGTTTGGGCTAAGGTCAACATGACTTTAACAATTCAGAAATATTCTTTAAATTTAATGAAATTGTCTTTAAATTAGTTGTCTTTTTGTATCTTGACTACAAAGCAAAAAATCGTTCAAATATAGGACATGTTTTTCAAAACTTTATTTTAAAGAAGTTTTTTACTTGAAACATAGCATAATTTCTACTGGAAGTCGAGTCTTAATTTGGGAAATAAAGTTGTCGTTAACTAGTTTTGGGACTTTGATAGCATATGAAGAAAAAAGATGAGAAAGCGAAAAACTAAAATATGCTTCCTAGAAGCAAGTACACAAAACCCAAATTTATAAGAGAATTGTGTCTTAAAGGTATCCTTACTTGTATTCTCCGCTTCTTTGGCTCGGAATCAATACCAAATTTTTTAAAGTAAAGACAAAATCTTTGGAACCGGGCATGCTTTTTTTCAGTGTACAATTTTGAAAAAAGTAGAGAAATTTAGGAATCAAAGGTACATCAAGCATGTATACAACAAATAAATGTTTCGTACAATCTAAGCATGTCCGTCCGTCTGTTGAAATCACGCCAACTTCCGAACGAAACAAGCTATCGACTTGAAACTTGGCACAACTAGTTGTTATTGATGTAGGTCGGATGGTATTGCAAATGGGCCATATCGGTCCACTTTAACGTATAGCCCCCATATAAACGGACCCCCAGATTTGGCTTGCGGAACCTCTAAGAGAAGCAAATTTCATCCGATCCGGCTGAAATTTGGTACATGGTGTTGATATATGGTCTCTAACAACCATGCAAAAATTGGTCTACATCGGTCCATAATTATATATAGCCCCCATATAAACTGATCCCCAGATTTGGCTTGCCGAGCCTCTTAAAGAAGTAAATTTCATCCGATCCGGCTGAAATTTGGTACATGGTGTTGGTATATGGTCTCTAACAACCATGCAAAAATTGGTCTACATCGGTCCATAATTATATATAGCCCCCATATAAACTGATCTCCAGATTTGGCTTGCGGAGACTCTGAGAGAAGCAAATTTCCTCAAACACCCATGGAAAAATTGGTCGAAATCGTTTCATAAATATATATAGCCCCCATATAAACCGATCCCCAGATTTGACATCCAGAGCCCCTTGGAAGAGCAAAATTCATCCGATTCGGTTGAAACTTGGTACGTGATGTTAGTATATGATATTTAACAACCATGCCAAAAGTTGTCCATATCAGTCCATAATCATATATAGCCCCCATATAAACCGATTCCGAGATTTGGTTTTGGAGCCACTTTGAGGAGCAAATTTCATCCGAGTCAGTTGAAATTTGGTACATTGTGCTAGTAAATGGACGTTGACAATCATGCCTAACTAGGTCCATATCGGTCTATAGTTATATATAGCCCTCAGATAAATAGATCCCCAATCACACAAAAATTGGTCCATATCAAGTTCATAATTGTATATAGCCCACATATAAGCGAGCCCCATATTTCAATTCTGGCTCTCTACGTACCGTGGAAAAGTCCATATTGATTCCACGTATGAACTAATTTAGAAAACGATGTTAAGAAGTTTTAAGATACCACAACCCAATTAATTCGATTGTGGATAACAGTCTTTCGTAGAAGTTTCTACGCAATCCATGGTAGAGGGTACATAAGATTCGGCATGGCCGAACTTACGTCCGTATATACTTGTTTCTGAATTCAATAGATCAGCAGTCCCACCACCGGTGTAAAAATTATTGCAATAGCTTTCATTATAAGTACAACAGTTTTTCATAAAAATTATGAAGAGTTCGCCAGAACGATTGCGTTAATTTCGTACATTGTTAAATAATGACGAAAGTGGTGGCAGAGAATTGTTTCGGTATAGGGTATCATTTGTGCGAATCGATCATGACTAATATTAAGTTTTCTTCGATTTTCCTCCTCAAAAGTTGTTATCATTTTAGCCATTATTTGCACCATACACATTTGTACGCGCACATACACACATACGCACACAATGATATACTCTTTCATATGCAAATGAGTTAACAACATAAACAGTCAGTGATACACGCAAACACTCACACAGCACTTGCCTATTTTGTACACGGGAGGTGCAGAGAAATAAAAACGCATTTACGTAGGAAAAAAGAACTCAAAGCAAATATTTTTTTAACTTCGTTTATTTTTTTAAGTTGTATTGTTTTGCTTTTCTTCGTTTGTTTTTCTTTAGATTATTTTGTTTTGTTTTTGATGCTTGATTCTAGTATTTTTTGTTTCCTCATCTGTGTACTTCTCGTCAGGAATTTCGGTGCAAATCGCTTCTTAAAAAGAAAAATTGTTGAATTCTCAAATAAGAATACAGCCACTTAGCAGCAAATTCGGTTTATATATCGCATTCATATGTCTTCATCACACTTAAGTGTCAGATAAACGTTTCAGGGAAGGAAAACTAAAAACGGACACTAAAGGAGAGAATCAAGTATTGCCAAATATGTTGGTTCAGTTTTGTTTTCTTCTTTTTACTTCTCAATTTCTTCGAGTTGCAAGGAAGAAGATGCACGAAATAGTAATCTGCTACTTCATTCGCTTATCAATGAAGTAAATGAATGCGATCACATGCTTGAAATATGAGGGTGTAATGTAATGTGCAATGGTTTTTGATAAACATTAAGCAAGTGAAATATTTTTTGAGTAGAACCAGTATTGCCAGACAATTTTTGAATCATTCCCCCAGATCTTAAGGAAAAAACCTTAAATTTGTACCCAAACCAAAAATTTTGTACCTAACCCAAAAATGTTTAAAACTATAACAATAAAATATGCATATACTAACGCATTATACTAAAGACAGTCGAATTTACTTACGCCTCCAGGATGCTCCGCAAATCAAATCCGGAGATCGGTTTATATGGAGGCTATATATAATTATGGACCAATCGAATCGGATGAAATTTGCACCTCCAGGAAACTCCACAAATATGGGGATCGGTTTTAGTGGGGCTATATATAATAATGGACCGATAAGGACCAACTTTTGCACGGTTGTTAAAGACCCTATATTGACATCACGTACAAAAGTGAACTCTCTATTTTCTTTAACAATTAAAAACAAGCATATACGGCCGTAAGTTCGGCCAGGCCGAATCTTATGTACCCTCAACCATGGATTGCATAGAAACGTGTACTAAAGAATGTCATCCACAATCGAATTACATGGGTTGCGGTAACACTTGTCGATGGCAAGGTATGTTATCTTAATACTTCTTAACACCGTCTTCTCAAATGTAAGTTAGTCCATACGTGGGTATATATTAAACAAAAAAAGGCTGATTAAATACGTATATAATTCAGTTTGACAAAATTTTCTATAGAAATAAAATTTTTACAAAATTTTCTAGAGCAATAAAATTTTGACAGAATTTTCTATAGAAATAAAATGTTGAAAATTTTTCTATAGAAATAAAATCTTGACAAAATTTTGTATAGTAATAAAATTTTGACAAAATTATGTAGAGTGATAAAATTTTGACAAAATTTTCTATAAAAATTTTGGTAGATTATTTTTGGGTTATCGGCTATATATAACTATAGACCGATATGGACCAATTTTGGCATGGTTGTTAGCGGCTATATACTAGCGCAATGTACCAAATTTCACCACGTACCAAATTTCAACCGGATCGGATGAGTTTTGCTCCTCCAAGAGCTCCGGAGGTCAAATCTGGGGTTCGGTTTATATGGGTGATATATATAATTATGGACCGATGTGGACCATCGTTAGCGGCTATATACCCTTTTTAATTTACTCTTATGTTGTTTTGTTAATAAAATTGAATTATACTAAATTGGTTTAATGTACAACAATTTTTCTCCCCGAATATTTCGGGTTCCCGAAAAAAATCCCGGAAAATCCCTAAATCTCGGGATTCTATATTTTAAAATCCCCGGGAGTTATAAAAATCAATCCCGAATGACAGCCCTAATATCGGCCCATAATTATATATAGCTCCCATATAAATCTAGAAATGAAAGCAAATTTCATTTCTAGATTTTAGTTCTTGATCCGCCTGGAAGCAAGCTTTTTGTTAATTTTATAAAATTTTGAATACTCTTAGAAAATTTTAACTAAACAGTATTACAATCGCTAGTATCACGCCGACATCACAAAAATAAGTAAATATTTTTCGACAAAAAATCCCGGGATTTGGGGATTAATCTCGTCCCGAAAATCCCGGGATCTCGGGATGGGATTTATCCCGGGTGACAGCCCTAGCCGATATGGACCAAAGTCAATAACAACTACTTGTGTCAAGTTTCAAGCCGATAACTTGCCTCGTGATTTCAAGAGAGGAACGGACGGACATCGCTAGATCGACTCAGAATTTCACCACGACCCAGAATGCTTTATGCGGTCTGAGACCAATATTTCGATGTATTACAAACGGAATGACAAAGTTAGAAAATAAACAAAAAAACGGGTTAAAACTATAAAAATACATAAGAATAAAATTCAGTCAATATATACAAAAGAATTCTAAATTTCTGCATACAAATGGTGGATACAGTGTACAAATGGTGGATAAGTAAATAATTCAATTGTTTCACTTTTAAGTGTAAATTTATTATACTCATAATTTAAGGAATATTTAACTCTTAGATGCTTTCAGCTGCTGAAGTTAACATACGATTTCTCAATTTATTTTTAACTAAGTCGAATATTGAAAATGGCTTGAAACTTGTTACAACGAGTTGTTATTGTTTTAGGGCGATTGCTAAATGGGCCAACCACATTTAGCTACAGACCCCATATAGGCGGATCCTTAGATATTTTGCTGTTTCAGTGAGGCCAAAGATTCGTCTCACTTTTTCTTTATATATCGAGTGCCAAACACTATCAAATGCCTTGGAGTGATTAATCAAAATTAAGAAACCGATATTATTGTTGTAAAGTTCAGCCCGAATTGTCTCTACAACATAGCGTAGTAGCAACTATGACATGGTCTAAACCCAGATTGTCGTGCAGTTAGTAAATTATTTTGAGTAGCTTAGCTCTCAAGCTGGTTGTGAATAATCCTGACGAAATTCACCATTACCCTTTGGTATTGGGAGTATTTTTTCGATATTCCACATATTGCACCACTTTTACGTGTAGCCCCCATATAAACCGATCCACAGATTTGAGGAGCAAACTTCACCCGATCCGGTTGAAATTTGGTACGTGGTGTTAGTATATGGTATCTAACAAACATGCAAAAAATTGGTCCATATCGGCCCATAATTATATATAGCACCCATATAAACCTATCCCCAGATTTGACCTCCGGAACTTCTTGGAGGAGCAAAATTCATCCGACTCGGTTGAAATTTGGTACATTGCGCTAGTATATGGCCGCTAACAACCATGTCCATATCGGTCTATAGTTATATATAGCCGATCCCCAATCACACAAAAATTTGTCCATATCGCCAAAAATAATCTACCAAAATTTTATTTCTTTAGAAAATTTTATCAAAATTTTATTTCTATAGAAATTTTTGTAAAAATTTTATTTCTATACAAGATTTTATTGCTTAGAAAATTTTGACAAAAATTTTATTTCTATAGAAAATTTTGTCAAAATTTTATTTCTATAGAAAATTTTTTCAAAATTTTTTTTCTATAGAAAATTTTGTCAAAATTTCATTTCTATAGAAAGTTTTGTCAACATTTTATTTCTATAGAAAATGTTGCCAAATTTTCACTTTTGTAGAAAATTTTGTCAAACTGAATTATATACGTATTTAATCGGCTTTTTTTGTTTAATATACACCCCTTATGGGAGCCACCATGGTGCAATGGTTAGCATGCCCGCCTTGCATACACAAAGTCGTGGGTTCGATTCCTGCTTCGACCGAACAGCAAAAAGTTTTTCAGCTGTGGATTATCCCACTTCAGTAATACTGGTGACATTTCGGACTCGGCTTTAAAAAGAAGGTCCCTTGTCATTGAGCTTAACATGGAATCGGGCAGCACTCAGTGATAAGAGAGAAGTTCACCAATGTGGTATCACAATGGACTGAATAGTCTAAGTGAGCCTGATACATCGGACTGACACCTAACCTAACCTAACCTACCCCGTATGGACTAACTTACAATACAGAGGTCGGTGTTAAGAAGTTGTAAGATACCTTGTCATCGGCAAGTGTTACCGAAACCTAAGTAATTCGATTGTGGATGACAGTCTTTAGTAGAAGTTTCTACGCAATCCATGATGGAGGGTACGTAAGATTCAGCCTGGCCGAACTTACGGCCGTATATATTTGTTTTGTTATATTTATATCTATATTCCCAAATTGGCAAACTTGTGGTGGTGGGCATCACATATCGCATTAACAGGCGGGCCAAATGTGGAACCCGATAGTAAGGAAATTTGTCTATTTATTAAACAAACCAATATTTCTCAACAAGACTATAAATTTATCTGATAGGTTGAATACGGAAAATTGGATTGAATTACAGATGGTGAACGTGGCTTCAAGGTGAGCTTATGGTTACTATCTTAAACATAAATCTTATATACATATATATTCTTCGTGAGCAGGGCAACAAATTATTCATTGTCATTTGAGTTATTGAGAGTGATTTACAAAATTTTTTTGAACGCTTTTTGAAGCATTTCGTAAAATTTGGGATGATACACTTTTTGTTCGCATCAAATGAATTGTTCTCTTTTAATATGTGTTGCATTTTATTTTTCAATGATGAAACAATGAAATCTCTTTCAATTTCATTCTTCAATGCTGTATGTTCTTTAAAGAAAATTCTCCAAATAATTCTTTTTTCCATGAAGTTACAATTGTACTCGTAAACCATATTTGGTTTCGGCAGAGGTGAAAACTCAATTAAACAAAGACAAAACACAGAAGCCTTTACACTCGAGCAAGTGCCAACAATTGAATCGACGAGGCACACATTGTTCGTTAAAAACAATAGCACACAATTATTGATGGTGTTTAGAGATGAAGTTTAATCTTTATTCGAATATATTTTTGTTCTAAAAAAGTATAGAATTTTGCAGATAAAGATTAACGATAACATATAAGAAAAGTGTTACTAAAAGTTTTGCGATGCCCGTTTTATAAACGATTTATTTTATTGTATTCAAAAATGTATTTCATTGTTCGAATTAGGGTTATAACCAGAATAACATCGTAGATTTTTAGACTTCTTTAAAATTTCGTTAAAGTCGACTTTTGAAGAAAATAAGAAACATTAAATCTTTCTATCTATACATACAAAACTTTGTGGGCGGTGCCGACTGTATTATAAGTCGCCTCCGCCCGAATTTAGACTTCCTTACTTGTTTAATCGTAGATTTGTACTCACAACATGGTTATAAATATTTTGCTAATGATCACAAAACAATAAAATAACGAGGATGAAAATTTCCCTATCATTTATGAGAAATGCAACCCAGTTTTTGCAAAATTTTTAGAGAGCATATCGGATCAGATGATATGTGCCCCTCCAGGACGCTTCAGAAGTCAAATCTGGGGTTCGGTTTATATGGGAACTAAACTAAACTTCAAAGTAGCCCGATGTGATCACGGTTGTCACTCGTGCCAAAAAAAAAAAAATCTATCAAAATTTGGAGATAATTTTTCCAAAAACTACTAAACATATCATCTTATTTTGCGACATATATTTCTATCGATAATTAGGTAAAATTTTATTTCTATAGAAAATTTTATTTCTATACATAATTTTGTCAAATTTATCTTTCTATATATTTTTTTTAATTTTTATTTCTATAGAAAGGTTAGGTTAGGTTAGGTTAGGTGGCAGCCCGATGTATCAGGCACACTTAGACTATTCAGTCCATTGTGATACCACATTGGTGAACTTCTCTCTTATCACTGAGTGCTGCCCGATTCTATGTTAAGCTCAATGACAAGGGACCTCCTTTTTATAGCCAAGTCCGAACGGCGTTCCACATTGCAGTGAAACCACTTAGAGAAGTTTTGAAACCCTCAGAAATGTCACCAGCATTACTGAGGTGGGATAATCCACCACTGAAAAACTTTTTGGTGTTCGGTCGAAGCAGGAATCGAAACCACGACCTTGTGTATGCAAGGCGGGCATGCTAACCATTGCACTACGGTGGCTCCCATTTCTATAGAAAAGTTTTGTCAGAATTTTATTTCTATTTGTCAATATTTTATTTCTATAGAAAATTTGGTCAAAATTTTATTTCTTTAGAAAATTTTGTCAAATTTTTATTTCTATAAAAATTTTTGTAAAATTTGTATTTCTATAGAAAATTTTATTTCTATTTGTCAATACACTATTTCTGTAGGAAATTTTGTCAAAAGTGTATTTCTATATAAAAATTTGTCAAAATATTATTTTTATCGATAATTTTGTACAATTTTATTTTTATAGAAATTTTTGTCAACATTTTATTTTTATCGATAATTTGGTAAAATTTTATTTCTATTGAAATTTTTGTCAACATTTTATTTCTGTAAAAAATTTTGTCAAAATTTTATTTCTATTGAAAATTTCATTTCCACTTGCCAATATTATATTATTTCTATAGAAAATTTTGTCAAAATTTTATTTCTATAGAACATTTAGTCAAAATTTTATTTCTATAGAAAATTTTGGCAAAATTTTATTTCTATACACAAATTTGTCAAATTTTTATTTCTATAAAAATGTTTGTTAAAACTTTATTTCCATTTGTCAATATTTTATTTCTATAGGCATTTTTGTCAAAATTTTATTTCTATAGAAAATTTTGTCAACATTTTATTTCTGTAGAAAAATTTGTCAAAATTTTTGTCGATAATTTTGTAATATTTTATTTTTATAGAAAATTTTGTCAAAATTTTTATTTTTAGAAAATTTTGTCAACGTTTTATTTCTATAAAAAAGTTTGTCAAAATTTTATTTCTATAGAAAATTTTATTTCTATTTGTCAAAATTTTATTTTTATCGATAATTTTGTAAAACTTTACTTTTATAGACATTTTTGTCAAAATTTATTTTTATCGATAATTAGGTAAAATTTTATTTTGATATAAATTTTTGTCAACATTTTATGTGTATAGAAAAATTTGATAACATTTTATTTTTATAGCATCCACCATAGAATGGTGATGGGGGTGTAATAAATTTGTCATTCCATTTGTAACAGATCGAAATATCGATTTGCATCTATATAAAATATATATATTTTTGATCAGGGAGAAATTCTAAGACAATGTAACCATTTCCGTCAGTCTGTCTGTTGTAATCACGCTACAGCTTTCAATAATAACGCTATCGTCCTGCAATTTGGCGTTTGTTTGCAGGCAGGTCAAGTTCGAAGATGTGCTATATCGGTGTAGGTTTTGATGTAGCCCCCATATAAACCGACCCCCGATTTGGGATCATGGGATTATAGAAACGTATTTTCTATCCGATTTGCCTGAAATTGGAAATCTGGAGGTATTTTAGGACCACAAATAGGTGTGTCGAATATGGTGTGCATCGGTCCATGTTTTGCTATAGCTTATAGAAACCATAGTTTTTATTCAATTTGCCTAAAATTTGATATATAGAGATTTTTATATTTTATATATTTTGTATCGGTACAGATTTTTATATATTCCCCTTATAAAATCGCCCTCAAATGTGGGGTCTAGATTCTCTAGGTTTTTCAGAACCACAATTAGGTGTGTTGGATTTGGTGCATGGTTTTGACATAGCACCCATATAGACTGATCTCCCGATTTAACTCCTTGGGCTTATGTTAACCGTAGATTTTATCCGATTTGCCTGAAATCGTAACGTAGATTAGATTCGGTTAGGTACAGTGGCAGCCCGATATTTCAGGCTCACTTAGACTATTCAGTTCATTGTGCATACCACAGTGGTGAACTTCTCTCTTATCACTGAGTCCTGCCCGATTCTATGTTAAGTTCAATGGACAAGGGACCTTCTTTTTATAGCCGAGTCGGAACATAGTTCCACATTGCAGTGAAACCACTTAGAGAAGCATTGAAACCCTCAGAAATGTCACCAGCATTACTGATCCCACTTTAGTAATGCTGGTGACACTACCGCTGAAAAGGTGTTTGGTCGAAACTGGGTTTGAACCCACGACTCTGTGTATGCAAGGCGAGCATGCTAACCATTGCCCCACGGTGGCTCCCTAAAAATCGTAACGTAGTTTTATCGGTCCATTTGGTAAGACCTTCATATAGACCAATTCAACTTCTTGAGGATATAGAAGGCGCACTGATCATGAAAGTTGCTTGAAACGGAAAGTAAAATTTCCAGGTTTTAGTTCTCGTAATCATTTGACAATGGGGGTAAAATCTGCAAATTTTAGATTTCAAATCAAGGCGTTATTTCATTATTTTCTTGCACACATACACGATATATTTATAATTCCTCTAAAACTCAAACAAAAATTGTTGTTATAAATCCAGAATCTAATCTAGTCGTCATAGGTAGAATCTTTAAATTTGTTTTCGGAAAGCGTACTGGTTGAACTGAGTATTAGGGTTTCGGCCCGCCCGAACTTACTGCTGTATATAATTGTCAAAAAAATTTTGTCAACATTTCATTTCTATAGAAAATTTGTGAAGTACCTCTTAGTTGGAGGGGAAAATCTTCCGAAACATCAAGAATTCTACCAATCTACCAAGCAGTAAAAAATCTACCGTTTTTGACCTACAACAGTGAACACGACTTGTGCCAAGTTTCAAGCCTATATCTTGTTTCGTGCGGATGTTAAAGTGATTTCAACAGACGGATAGACATCGCTAGATCGACTGAGAATTTTATCACGACCGAGATAAACAGAAGTGCACTGCATGTCCGGCTCTATGGTGAATTATTCCTAATTTTCTCAAACGAATAAAATATCTTTGTTGTTATACCCTAAAATAAGAACCACATATAAGTTTTGCAAAGTTATCGCATCATCCATTGTGTTCACCCTCGAAAATAGGTCGGAATACCAGTGTAAATGGTTTGCTTTCGACGAAATTTACAGGCAAATATGTTCCACGACTGTGATGGGTTACGAATATGTTCCGTAGGCATCTCTGTGTCTGCAACATGTCCACATACATGCAAGCATGAAGAATGGCCACCATGGAGGCATGCATAGAGAATAGGGAAAAATGTTGAAATCGCACATAGAAATGCTTCGACAGCTTCCAGCTATTGTTTCGATTTGTGCGAAAATGTAATTGCATGCCCTAACTTATTCAGTTAAAATGCTTTGTAAGGTTATATGCCGAAGGCAGAATGACTGTGTACCAGTGCACTATGGCTGAAATCGCGATTTTAGCAGCAAAAAGTCAAGTTTTCAACATTAAATTTTTAATATTTTCTAGATGGGGTTTACTAACGAACATGTTGATAGTAAAAAATCAAAATAAATTGTTACTGTTGGCAACCCTGTTTATGCACCAACAGCCGTTAATGTCGAAAAAACTTTAAATAGGTGGTAACAAAAATTGCGCTGCTGTAGCAATTTTTGTAAAATTAAAATCTGTTTTTTAAATAAATATTTTTATAAAAAAACTAGTAATGCAAGTCTAAAGTCGGGCGGGGCCGACTATATTATACCTTGCACCACTTTGTAGATCTAAATTTTCCATACCATATCACATCCGTCAAATGTGTTGGGGTCTATATATAAAGGTTTGTCCCAAATACATACATTTAAATATCACTCGATTTGGACAGAATTTGATAGACTTTTACAAAATCTATAGACTCAAAATTTAAGTTGGCTAATGCACTAGGGTGGAACACAATTTAAAAAAAAAAAACAAGTAAACAAAGTCTAAAGTCGGGCGGGGCCGACTATATTATACCCTGCACCACTTTGTAGATCTAAATATTCGATACCATATCACATCCGTCAAATGTGTTGGGGGCTATATGTATTTGTCCCAAATACATACATTTAAATATCACTCGATATGGACAGAATTTGATAGACTTCTACAAAATCTATAGACTCAAAATTTAAGTCGGCTAATGCACTAGGGTGGAACACAATGTTTGTAAAAAAAATATGGGAAACATTTAAATCTGAAGCAATTTTAAGGAAACTTCGCAAAAGTTTATTTATGATTTATCACCCGATATATATGTATTAGAAGTTTAGGAAAATTACAGCCTGTTTCTGTATGTCGAACGAGCTCTATCGATCGACTGAAATGGAGACAAACAGCTGAATTTATAACCAAAAATCAGCTGTTTCAGTGCATTTCAGTCGATCGATAGAGGTCGTTCGACATACAGAAACAGGCTGTTAGAGTCATGTTTACAACTTTTAGACTAAGCAGTGGCGATCTTACAAGGAAAATGTTGGTCGAAATCAGAAAAACATATATATGGGAGCTAAATCTAAATCTGAACCGATGTCAACCAAATTTGGCACGCATAGCTACAATGCTAATTCTACTCCCTGTGCAAAATTTCAACTAAATCGGAGTTAAAAATTGGCCTCTGTGGTCATATGAGTGTAAATCGGGCGAAAGCTATATATGGGAGATATATCTAAATCTGAACCGATTTCAACCAAATTTGGCACGCATAGCTACAATGCTAATTCTACTCCCAGTGCAAAATTTAAACTAAATCGGAGTTAAAAATTGGCCTCTGTGGTCATATGAGTGTAAGTCGGGCGAAAGCTATATATGGGAGCTATATCTAAATCTGAACCGATTTCAACCAAATTTGGCACGCATAGCTATAATGCTAATTCTACTCCCCGTGCAAAATTTCAACTAAATCGGAGCAAAAAATTGGCCTCTGTGGTCATTTGAGTGTAAATCGGGCGAAAGCTATATATGGGAGCTATATCTAAATCTGAACCGATTTGGCTGATATTTTGCAAGTTTTTCGAGACTCATAAAATATTCGGATGTACGAATTTGAGGAAGATCGGTTGATATACACGCCAATTATGACCAGATCGGGGGAAAATATATATGGCAGCTATATCTAAATCTGAACCGATTTTTTCCAAAATCAATAGGGATCGTCTTTGACCCGAAACAGGACCCTATACCAAATTTTAGGACAATCGGACTAAAACTGCGAGCTGTACTTTGCACACAAAAATACATCAACAGACAGACGGACATCGCTAAATCGACTCAGAATTTAATTCTAAGACGATCGGTATACTAAACGATGGGTCTCAGACTTTTCCTTCTTGGCGTTACATACAAATGCACAAACTTATTATACCCTGTACCACAGTAGTGGTGAAGGGTATAAAAATGGGAAACATTTAAATCTGAAGCAATTTTAAGGAAACTTCGCAAAAGTTTATTATGATTTATCGCTCGATATATCGGAGTTAAAAATTGGCCTCTGTGGTCATATGAGTGTAAATCGGGCGAAAGCTTATATGGGAGATATATCCAAATCTGAACCGATTTCAACCAAATTTGGCACGCATAGTTACAATGCTAATTCTACTCCCTGTGCAAAATTTCAACTAAATCGGAGTTAAAATTTGGCCTCTGTGGTCATATGAGTGTAAATCGGGCGAAAGCTATATATGGGAGCTATATCTAAATCAGAACCGATTTGGCTGATATTTCGCAAGTTTTTCGAGACTCATAAAATATTCGGATGTACGAAATTTGAGGAAGATCGGTTGATATACACGCCAATTATGACCAGATCGGTGAAAAATATATATGGCAGCTATATCTAAATCTGAACCGATTTTTTCCAAAATCAATATTTTCCAAAATCTCTGAGCCGAAACAGGACCCTATACCAAATTTCAGGACAATCGGACTAAAACTACAAGCTGTACTTTGCACACAAAAATACACCAACAGACAGACAGACGGACATCGCTAAATCGACTCAGAATTTAATTCTAAGCCGATCCGTATACTAAAAGGTTGGTCTATGATTACTGCTTCTTGGCGTTACATACAAATGCACAAACTTATTATACCCTGTACCACAGTAGTGGTGAAGGGTATAAAAATATGTAAATATACTCAAGGTGAGTAGTTTAAATATATACGAATAGAATTTGCTAAATGTTTCTATTTCGTACCTATTTTGATGGTTTTTTGTGTGAACTTTTTCGTGAAATTTTGAAGAGTTTTATCGTTTTTCATGGAGTAAAACTAAAAATGTTTTGAAGTGTCTTTAGAAATTTTTACATGGGATTGTTTGTAAAAATCTCCAGTTTTATGTCATGACAAAACTGTCTGCTTTTCCCTGCTAATGAATGAATGAATCATATTTTTTCAGAAACACTCATGTTCAAATGTTTGAAATCATTGAGTTTTTGTTGGCAATTAAGAGAAATGATTCGAATTATATTATTGGAATTACATATAATATTGAATTACATCTGACGGTTTGAGATATGAATAGGTCATTTGCATGCGTAGTCCTGACAGCAAATTTATATATAGACAAAACGAAAAAAAAAAGTTTTGGGTCTTCATGTTGAAAAGCCGAAATCAAACGGCAGTGGAAACGGTGATGAAAAGCATTTTTCGCACGAAAGATAGAAGAGCATTTTCTCGCAAGGACCTTTTGGAATCTTTTACTGGTATTAATATCGGTTTTTAAAACATTTACACCCAATCTTAATTGCTTTCTCATCGGAATTTGAAAATGGTACTCAAAAGTCTCGTCGTCATTGCTTTAAAACTAGTGAAATATTTTTCACAACATATGCCGCTAAAACCATGATTTAGCCCATAGTGCAGTGCAAGTCATGTGTCATGGGGGAAACTGTAGACAAAGGAGGCTATGTATACTCGACGTGGAATTAAGATTGCTGTGGCAGGATACAAACAAGGATTGATCTCATTTGTTTGCTAAAACGTTCATTATTATTTCACCCTTACACTAAGCCATAGTAATGAAGAAGAATTTCAAAAGTGTACCACAAATAATTACAGGGTCACATGTAGTAAATTTTCGACAATAGGGTCGTTCAAGGAAAACTACAATTAAGTTTAAAACTACAAGTTTTAGTTAAAACAGAGAAATTTAAAGTTAAATAGAACGAAATTATTTGTCATTATGGTAAATTCTTTTTTATTGTTTTCATTATAATGAAATTTAATATATGTTTGTCGACTCAACTACATGATTGATTAACCAACATAGGAAAAATATGTTGGTCAAATTGATTAAACACAGAGAAGGAATATGTTTCAAGAACATAATGTTATATTTGTTCTGGGAACATGTACATGTTTGTCGCAACCAATATTTCTGTGATAAAAATGTTCCATGCTCTTGAAAAATGTTTGAGCTCATCATATTCCTTCACAACAAATCATCAGGATAAATTCGGTGAATTTACCAAACCCGTTGTAAATTCCAATCGACAGATATTAAGAACAAATTCTTCTTTGCATCATCATATATATTCTAAGAAGAAGCACGGCTGTCACGATCATATTTGAAGAGCAAAATAGTATAATTGGAGTATTAAACATTTTCACTAGAATCATGTTAGCTCTGTGAACATATTGCTAAGAAAATAACATGATTGCCGTCGAAGATGTAAGAATTAAAAGAATAGGGCCACCATCTAAAATATTATGGTATGCTTCATATTTTTTTCTCCCAGTTAAAGAACATGGTCACCATCTAACTGTTTTTGTCGGCGGAGAAAGGACATCTTTTGAGAAAAGAAACAAGTATATTGAGCCATAAGTAAGGGCGTCAGCCCGGACCTTATCTTAAACACCTACCACCATGAATCAAATATAATAATATCCTCTGAAACCCCCCGTCGTAGCAGGTCAGGTGGATTTTAAGAAACATACTACCTCAAGAAGTTCGGTTCAACTGGTACGCTTTCAGAAGTTAAATTTTAAGTTTCTACAAAGGAGGACTATATAAGAAAAATTGTTTCGTACAAATCCAAACCCTATATCCGATTACACGAAACATTTAGTTTTTGTGGAACCCTAAGCAGCTCGTGTAAGCGTGATGAAATTCCGCCTTTATTCGAAAGAGTTGGAGAAGTATTTTTTTATTAAACGAAACTAATTCTGGCTATTTGGATGTTCAGATCGCTATCTATTCAATCAAGAAATGAAATCGTGGAAACTTTACCACAAAATGGACCGATAAAAGGTAACTTCGACATATTAGATCTTTGTTGGCCTAATATACTTATAGAATTCTAAAAACTATGGTTTTTAAAAGTTAAAGAAGCCAAATCGAAAAATCGGTATATAAGGGGCTATACATACACCCTCAAAAAATCGCTTCCGTGAAATTTGCTTCGACGAAATACTCCCGGCAACCCAAATGAAAACAGGTGTGATTTCGTGTCACTTACATTTATTATGGTTGAGAGACGGGAGAGATTCCTATGGGCGAAGAGAGGCAACGATGTGATCTGGTTGACAGTCAAGCGGCAAGAAGAAAGAGATTTCCTGTTTTACATGACAGGAACCTTCTCATAAAATAAGAATGAATAAAAAAGATAAAAGGAGTTGCCACTAGTTATTACAAAAATCTTAATTCAGTGTTGTATTGTTCTTAATTCATTGCTCTACAAACCATAACTAATTTTTATTGAAATATACAATTTCAGTTCAACACATTTCGATTCAATACATTTCAATTCAATACAATTTAATAAAAAGTTTAATGGAATTTCGGTTCAAGATGCATGAAGACCAAACTGCGTTCGACACTACTCTCTATGCAAAATTTTATGTGAATCGGTGTTAAACTTTGGCCTCTGTGGTCATATGAGTCTAAATCGGCCGAAAGATATATATGGGAACTGTATTTAAATCTGAACCGATTTGGATGATATTTTGAAAGTTTTTCGAGACCCATAATCAGGGCTGTGGAGTCGAGTCAATTTTGCTCGACTCCGGCTACGACTCCGACTCCAGCATTTCTTATTAGCCTCGACTCCGACTCAGGAGTCGACTCCAGGTGGTGTACCTAAATCTCATTTTAACAGTATTCCAATTGTAATTTTAAGGTGTAGTGTTCCAAAAATAGACCGATATAAGTATTCTATTTTGCCATATGTGTTTATATGTCCAAACGAACTATAATTTTAATTTTTGATACGACTCGACGACAAATCTCAGCATTTTATGAATGTAAAGAACTCTAGATTTTAATTTCAGGTCAACAAATAAATTAAAATACGATACAATAATATATAGAGACCACATAAAAATATCAATATCCAGAATACGAATTTATAAAAACACAAAATTTCAAAAAAATAATTAGGCTTCCAGAATATTGTTTCTATAGAAGTAAAATTGTGAAACATTGACAGTAGAGGCCATTAATTTAATGTAAAGAATTTCGAGTGGCTTTGATGAAACAAACTTTCTCCCAAAAGACCGCCTCAGATGGTAGAGGTTTAATTTAGAATTACAGCTTCCAAGGACATCGGGTGTATATGGAGATTTCTCAAGTAATTATCTCCATATAAAAAATCTGGCCGACGGGAAATTTCCGCATTTATTTATGGATCTCAAATAACACAACATTTCTGACAAATCTTATGCAAATTTTAGACTGGGAATAATTTCTTAAAACAAATCGGAGATGGGTTTATATGTAGGTGCTATATCACAAAATTGTCTTGTATGAACCATCTTAGGTTCTACTGCTATATTGCCTTAAAATGATACATTTCTCAAGAGCATATATAGGGTTAAAAATCGATAGTTTAATATGTTACAAATGGACTATACAATTGATCAATTCAGTTCATTTTGTGGTAAAACATACTTTTTATATCACCGTGAAATTTCACCCATATAAATACACTTTGAATAGCCTGAAATCCAGTACTTCGTGTTTCGTTGTTTAATTAAAAACCCCAATCGAATCTAATTTGTCGAAATATTTCTTTAGTTACAAAGATAAGAAGTGATTTTCAAATTTTGTTTCGTCGGAGTCGAGCAAAATTTATACGACTCCAGCTCCGACTCCAGCAAAATCTTCAGACCCCGACTCCGACTCCACAGCCCTGCTCATAATATATTCGGATATACGGGATTTGAGGAAGATCGGTTGATAAATACGCCAATTATGACCAGATAGTTGATAAATATATATGGCTGCTATATCTAAATCTGAACCGATTTTTCCCAAAATTAATAGCGATTATCTTTGTCCCGTAAAACGACCCTATGCCAAATCGGACTTAAACTGCGACCTGTACTTTGCACACAAAAATACATGAACAGACAGACAGACGGACGGACATAGCCAAATCGACTCAGAATTCAATTCTAAGACGATAAGTATACTAAACGATGGGTCTCTGACTTTTCCTTCTTGGCGTTACATACAAATGCACAATCTTATTATACTCTGTACCACAGTAGTGGTGAAGGCTATATTTATGTAAAATATCCTTACAATTAAATGCTTCCAGTAAAGATGGGGATCTTTACATAAAGCCAAAATTTGTTGGTCTAAGGATAACTTGGATTTAATAATTCTGAAAAAATCTTCAAAATTAATGAAATCGTCTTTATTTGTTGACTTTTTGTATCTTGATCACGGAGCTAAAAAGCTTTCAAAAATAGGAGTTTTTAAATACTCTGATGGCACATGAAGAAAAAAAATCAAAAAGAAATTTATAAATTTAAATTTGTCTCCTACACTGTTAGAAAAATATGTTTTTCATATGTTCCGATATAAACAAAATGTGTTTCGGGCACAATTTTAAAACACAATATATTTAAGTGCAAACATGTAATGTTCCTAAACTAACACTAAATGTTTGGGGCATCTATGTCAATATGTTAGAATATATTATGTTTGGGGCATGAATGTTTCATAAACATCATATGTGTGAATGCAAACATATATAAATTTACAAATTTCGACTAAACATACATATGTTGTGATATTTTATTCAAAGCGACAGAGAGAGTATAGAGAAAGAAAGAGATGGAAACCGGGAGAGTTGACGAAAGATATCAATATAACACAGCGAAAGAATCAAAAGAGAACAATTTCTGTGAAACCGCTTGTATGTTGTTTCGGAAAACTGTTTTATGATAAAGCCAAAAATTTGATATGCTTGAGTCTAAATAACATTTATTTAATAAAGAGAATAGACATTCGGGACCAAGAGAATAGACATTTGAAAAACAAACAGCATATGTTTTCGCCTTGAGAGCGGCATTTTATGTATGTGTGGACATGTGCTTTGTTTATCATTTTGGCATTATGGGCACATTTTTTTTTTGGTTCGTTAAAAGAAATCAGGGGTCTTCATAAAAATAACGAAAGGGCAGAAAGGGAGGAAAAAAATTGAAAAATTACACAGTAAAATGTATAAAAACAAAGTTCACACAAAAAAATATCAATTAATTTGATTGTCAATACAATTATAATTATGTTTAAATTTGAGCTAACAACATTATTTGTAAATCCAATTACGATTTTAGTCACTTTAGCAACTAAATTTGTTATATCAACAAACATGTTGTTATATCAACAAAAATTTTGTTGAACTTAAAAATTTTCTGTAACAACAATTTATTGTTAACTCAAAAATTATAATATTATTTTGTGTGTTTAGTACCTCTTTATTAATAAGTAGTCCACGAAGAGTTGACTGACACCTTCAAATATAAAAGCGGGCATTACGTTCGAGTTTTGCAGCTAAAACAATTAAAAAAGTTTTTTTCTTTAAAATGAATTATTAAAGAAAAATAAAAGGCATTTTAGAGTGATGGTGTTAAATGCTAGTAAAAAACTGTTCACGCCTAAATAAATTTATGTTTATATTATACAATTATTTATATATGTTTATACTCGACTCCACGTTCTTCTTTTGTTAGAGAGTTTTTGAATTCCTTCCAAATTTTAAAGTTTTGTACCAATAACTGTTTTTTTGTTACAAAATTGTTATTTTTGCAATAAAAAATAATATTTTATCCAAAAATTAGTCAATTTCGTTTATATCAAGCACTGTTACTGACTATAAATCTATAATAACGCACATATCGAAGTTTCATTTAAAAAAAATTAATATAGTATAAATATAAATGTGTAAATTAAAAAAAAAAAAAAAATGTTCGGTCGGAGCAGGGATTGAACCCACGACCCTTTGCATGCAAGGCAGACATGCTAACCACTGCTCCACGTGGCAAACAAATGTATGTTTCTGTTAAATAATGTTATGTTTGCATGGGCTCGTGGGCGCTGCAAACTATGCTATATAAATGTAACTTAAAACGATAATTATCTACTGGTGACTATAACAGCTACGTAGCCCAGTGGATAGTGTGTTGGCTTACAAACTGTATGGTCCTCGGTTCGATTCTCCGTGCAGGCGAAAGGTAAAATTTTAAAAATTTATAAAAGTGAATAATTTCTTCAACATTATTTGTATTACAGAGAAAGGTGCCAATAACTAAAAAAAATCGTGGAAGTGAAAATTACGAGTATGTTAGGGAATGAGCACAATCGTGTTTGGGAAAAATTCTTCCAAGCATATAATATTTTTGGCTCAAAATGCTTCCAAACATATAATATGTTCACATAAAACAAACATATTAATGTTTCGGCAGTATGCAATAATATATGTGCTTCCTGCAAAATATGTTTGGAACATATGTTAAAGAAGCGATTTTTTTTGAGGGTGTGGCTGCTATATCTAAATCGCAACCGATTTTTCCCAAAGTCAATAGCGATTATCTTTGTCTCGTAAAACGACCCTATGCCAAATCGGACTTAAACTGCGATCTGTACTTTGCACACAAAAATACATGAACAGACAGACAAACGGACGGACATAGCCAAATCGACTCAGAATTCAATTCTAAGACGATCAGTCTCTGACTTTTCCTTCTTGGCGTTACATACAAATGTACAAAGTTATTATACTCTGTACTACAGTAGTGGTGATGCTTCCAGTAAAAATGTGGATCTTTACTTAAAACCAAAATTTGTTGGAATTAGGATAACTTGGCTTTAATAATCCTAAAAAAATCTTCAAAATTAATGAAATCGTCTTTACTTATTTGTTGACATTTTGTATCTTGATCAAGAAGCTAAAAAGCGTCTAAAAATAGGAGTTTTTAAATACTCTGATGACACATGAAGAAAAAAATCAAAAAAAAAACTTATAAATTTAAATTTGTCTAGTAACATGTATTCAAAATATTTATTTATTTTTGTGATATTAGCTTTAAGTTCCAAAATTAACTTACATTTTCTTATTGGAGTGGGGTTCATTTTTTTTGGGATATGAGAAACTATGGAAAATGCTTATGAAGAAAATTTTGATTGGACACTGACCAAACATTTCAGCGAATTGATGTCCGGTTAACTTTGGTTTCTCTTTACATCAGTGATGCCATGCGTAGGGAAAAATCCTTTTTTGTAGGGATTTTTTCCTAAAATTACATCTGTAGGGAAAAAAGGACAGATTTTTCATTTTTTCTACAAATGTAGGGAATTTTTCCAATTTAAAGAGTTTACTACATTTTGCAACAAGAAGAGTACTTTTCCTTAATATTCCAGATAGAAAAGTTCAGCGGTAACGTTAAAAGATCTTTTGCATTAGTATTTAATTACAAATGCGTAAATAGATTTCATTTGCAGGAACGCTTCCATTAAGGTTCATAAACAGGTGATGGCTTCCTCAACTTGGTGTCTCTCAATATTTTCTAATACAAAGATCACTTGCAGTGCATACGCGGATTCGTGTACATAAATGTAGGATTAAATATTATTACAATACTTATTCGAGCCTATTGAACAAGAAGATTAAGGGTATTAGTACTATTACTGAAAAGAACTTGTCCAATAAGCTCGAATAAATATTGTAATAATATTTAGTTTAAATGACTTGGACATTGCATTGGTGTCAGGCTAACATAAAAATAGTAAATGTAGGATTTTTATTCCGAAATATCTTCAAAAACTGTTTTACAACTGTTACATTCACAACAGGTTTTAATGTTTTAGAAAAATGTCTACTGAAGAAAATAAAACCATTCCAACAAAATTTATAATTTTGACCAAATTGGCTCATTGTTGAATAAAGCGTTGGCTAGAGGCGGTCGAAAAAGACGATTTTAAATACCAATGCATTGCTTGTGGAAAGTTCGTAAATTGTAGAAATCAGACTAGAGATGCCAGATTTTGGAAGAGGCAAAAAGAGCACATTCAGCTTATAAAAAGAGCACATACGAAAAGAATAGAGCACACTTTTTCAAATAAAAGAAAAACATTTAATTCCAATTTATTGAAATATAATTCATTTAAACATAGCAAAAAGTTCATACCATAAACATAAAATAACCCACTTTCAACTCAAGCTAATTTTCTTACAATACTTTGTATGTCATGTTTTGGTGTTTTTGTGAAAAACGTTATTGAAGAAGTTTGTTTACATTTAGAACAGAATACAAAGTGAAGAAGCAACATCTTATACGACTCAGATATATATAAAGTAAAACACTATTTAATTAGAAAATAACGGCTAGGAAAATCTATTAGTGCGACATTTACGTATGTTCAGTTTACTTTTACCATTTATTGAATCGCGTTTGATTAATATTTGTTGTGATGCAAAAAAGAGCACTTTTGCGTGCTCTTTTGGCCTGTCTTGTTTTAAGAGCACATTTTGTAAAAAAGAGCACATGTGCTCTTTAAAAGAGCACGCCTGGCATCCCTAAATCAGACCTGAAGAAACACGCGGCCATTAAAGTCCACAAGAAAAATTTTGGTAGTGTTAAAAATGAGCAATGATGTTGCAATGTTCGAAATCCGAATAAAAATGTCAATATTCATATAATTGAACATTTGGTCCCTTTATTGAAGGATATAATCCCGGACTATTAATTTTAAAGAAATTGAATTCAATATAAAATATTTGTCATTTTCTTGCCAAATTTGTTTGAATTTAGTACCGTAGGGAAAAATGTAGGGAAAAAAATTTTTGGGCGTAGGGAAAAAAGGGAATTTTTAGGAGCCGCGTAGGGAATTTTCAAAAAACTTCCTGGCATCATTGCTTTACATGAAAGTAAGATTTCGCTCCTCCTGTAAGTGAATAATAAATAACTCTCCATGTCGTATAGCTTTTCTACTCTGTTTACGACAAAATAACCATATCGAATTTAACATAGCAATAAAATATGATTATTATTGCAAAAATGATTTATTTCCTACATCGTCCCTTCAATAAGGGTTTATCATTCAATCTAAACTTTACCAACTAGCAATCATTTAAAATCGCATAAATCTTTATCTTATATATGTATAAAAGGGAATGTGTACTACAAATACCTGTACAGTTCAACAGTTTCCATTTCCATTTTTATAAAATGCCTCAAGACTTTCTTTGCCATACACAATCTCAATATCTACATATATATTTGTGTGGGTTTGTGTTTCTTATGGAAAAAATACCATACTCCTTATGGTTGACTTAATATAAAATATATTAGCGCTTTAAGCTAACATTATGGATATACATAAATCATATAAACTTACCAATAAAATCAAAATATCCCCATTGGCATATAGGAAAGTTAAGCTCACAAGAAAGTCACTCGAATACGAAACATCATTCCTTTAATTAAATATAGCTTAACTATTTATCTATGAAAAGCAACGTCAAGTTTATTCCCAAATGATAGGTAGTTTATTTTTGAAAAAGTTTAGTGAAGTGATTTACGTTTCTTTGGAATAATTTAAATTTAATTTAATTTAAATCCATCACAAAAGCTAAATTGCATAAAAAGAAATATTAAACCTTTTCCAGAAACTATCTGTCAGTTGTAATCACGCTAAACGTGGGAATAAAGTTCAATAGCCGTACACGTCAGATCAAAATGAACTGAAGCAGAAGAACATTTTTCATACAATTCCCAAAAATAAGAAGAATGAACTACTATGGTATGGATAAAAAGATCATGCTTTGACGCCAATGATTTCATTCTTTACTTTTAGTTAATTTCTTCTTCTATCAGAGGGTGTAATTTCGTGAATTGGAGTTAAAAAGTACACCTGGTCATCCTTTACAGAAAAAATATTGTCATGTGGACAAAGATTTCATGTTCTTAAGATACCAATGAAAATAGAAGCCGCATTTCTCTGATATAAAGTTTTAATATGGTACGTGATGTCAATATGTGCCTCTAACACTCGTGCAAACATTGATTTATATCGGTCCATACGTATTAATACATACATACGACCGTAAGTTCGGCCAGGCCGAATCTTATGTACCCTCCACCATGGACTGTCATCCACAATCGAATTACTTGGGTTCCGGTAACCCTTGCCGATGGCAAAGTATCTTAAAACTTCTTGTGTTAACACCGTCTTCTCAAATGTAAGTTAGTCCATACGGGGTATATATTAAACGAAACAAGTATATATGGCCGTAAGTTCGGCCAGGCCGAATCTTATGTACCCTCCACCATGGATTCTGTAGAAACTCCTTCTAAACACCGCCATCCACAATGGAATTACTTTGGTTGTGGTATCTTAAATCGTTTTCTAAATTGTGAGTTAGTCCATACGTGGTATATATTAGACAAAAAAGGTATGTGTCGGTAAGTCTACAAATAATACGAATCGATATGGACTTTTGCACGGTCGTAGATAGCCAGAATTGAAATATGGGGGTCGCTTATATGGGGGCTATATACAATTATGAATTTGATATGGACCAATTTTCGTGTGATTGGGGATCGATTTATCTGAGGGCTATATATAACTATAGACCGATATGAACCTAGTTAGGCATGGTTGTTAACGGCCATATACTAGCACAATGTACCAAATTTCAACTGGCTCGAATGAAATTTGCTCCTCCAAGAAGCTCCAAAACCAAATCTCGGGATCGGTTTATATGGGGGCTATATATGCTTATGGACTGATTTGGACTACTTTTGGCATGGTTGTTAAATATCATATACTAACATCACGTACCAAATTTCAACCAGATCGGATAAATTTTGCTTCTCCAAAAGGCACAGGAGGTCAAATCTGGAGATCGGTTTATATGGGAGCTATATATAATTATGGACCGATTTCGACCAATTTTTGCATGGGTGTTTGAGGCCATATATAATAACGCCACGTATCAAATATCAGATGAATTTTGCTCTTCCAAGAGGCTCCGGAGGTCAAATCTGGTGATCGGTTTATATGGGGGCTATATATAATTATGCACCGATGTGGACCAATTTTTACATGGTCATTAGAGACCATATACTTACACCATGTACCAAATTTCAGCCGGATCGGATGAAATTGCTTCTCTTAGGGGCTCCGCAAGCCAAATCGGGGTATCGGTTTATATAATTATTGACCGATGTGGACCAATTTTTGCATAGTTGTTAGAGACCATATACTAACACCATGTATCAAATTTCAGCCGGATCGGATGAAATTTTCTTCTCTTAGAGGCTCCGCAAGCCAAATCGGGGGATCGGTTTATATGGGGGCTATATATAATTATGGACCGATGTGGACCAATTTTCGCATAGTTTTTAGAGACCATATACTAACACCATGTACCAAATTTCAGCCGGATCGGATGAAATTTTGTTTCTCTTAGAGACTCCGAAAGCCAAATCTGGGGATCGGTTTATATGGGGGTTATATATAATTATGGACCGATGTGCACCAATTTTTGCATGGTTGTTAGAGACCATATACTAACACCATGTACCAAATGTCAGCCGGATCGGATGAAATTTTCTTCTCTTAGAGGGTCTGCAAGCCAAATTTGGGGGTCCGTTTATATGGGGGCTATACGTAAAAGTGGACCGATATGGCCCATTTGCAATACCATCCGACCTACATCAATAACAACTACTTGTGCCAAGTTTCAAGTCGATAGCTTGTTTTGTTCGGAAGTTAGCGTGATTTCAACAGACGGACGGACATGCTCAGATCGACTCAGAATTTCACCACGACCCAGAATATATATACTTTCTGGGGTCTTAGAGCAATATTTCGATGTGTTACTAACGGAATGACAAAGTTAATATACCCCCATCCTATGGTGGAGGGTATAAAAAAGCTGATTAAATACGTATATTATTCAGTTTTACAAAATTTTCTATAGAAATAAAATTTTGACAAAGTTTTCTATAGTAATAAAATCTTGACAAAATTTTCTATAGTAATACAATTTTGGCAAATTTTTCTATAGTAATAAAATTTAGACAAAATTTTCTGTAGTAATGAAATTTTGACAAAATTTTCTATAGTAATAAATTTTTTACAAAATTTTCTATAGTATTAAAATTTAGACAAAATTTTCTATAGAAATAAAATTTAGACAAAATTTTCTATAGAAATAAAATTTTGGTAGATTATTTTTTGGGATCGGTTATATATAACTATAGACCGATATGGACCAATTTTGGCATGGTTGTAAGCGGCCATATACTAGCGCAATGTACCAAATTTCACCACGTACCAAATTTCAACCGGATCGGATGAATTTTGCTGCTCCAAGAGCTCCGGAGGTCAAATCTGGGGATCGGTTTAAATCGGGGTTATATATAATTAAGACCGATATGGACCAATGTTTGCATGGTCAACCGGATCGGGTGAATTTTGCTGTTCCAGGGGGATCCGGACTTCAAATCTGTGTATCGGTTTATATGGGGGCTACATATAATAATGGACCGATATGGACCAATTCCTGCATGGCTGTTAGAGACCATATGCTTACACCACTTACCAAATTTCAACAGAATTGGATGAATTTTGCTCATCCACGAGGCTCCGGAGGTCAAATTTGGGGATCGGTGTATATGGGGGCTACATGTAATTATGGACCGATGTGGACCAATTCGTGCATGGTTGTTAGAGGCCATATACTAACACCATGTACCAAATTTCAGCCGGATCGCATGAAATTTGCTTCTCTTAGAGGCTCCGCAAGCCAAATCGGGGTATCGGTTTATATGGGGCTATATATAATTATTGACCGATGTGGACCAATTTTTGCATAGTTGTTAGAGACCATATGCTAACACCACTTACCAAATTTCAACCGAATCGGACGAATTTTGCTCATCCACGAGGCTCCGGAGGTCAAATCTGGGGATCGGTTTATATGGGGGCTATACATAATTATGGACCGATGTGGACTTATTTGTGCATGGTTGTTAGAGACCATATACTAACACCATGTACCAAATTTCAACCGGATCGGATGAATTTTGCTCCTCCAAGAGGCCCCGCAAGTCAAATCTGAGCGTCCGTTTATATGGGGGCTATACGTAAAAGTGGACCGATATGGCCCATTTGCAATACCATCCGACCTACATCAATAACAACTACTTGTGCCAAGTTTCAAGTCGATAGCTTGTTTCGTTCGGAAGTTAGCGTGATTTCAACAGACGGACGGACTTGCTTAGATCGACTCAGAATTTCATCACGACGCAGAATATATATACTTTATGGGGTTTTAGAGCAATAGTTCCATGTGTTACAAACGGAATGACAAAGTTTATATACCCCCATCCTATGGTGGGGGGTATAAAAAACCGTAGTTAGCTTATTTTTAGTTCAAAAAATTATTTGTTTATATTTAGTTCAATTTCATTATTGGAAGGGTATAATTTCGTGTGGTATAAAGTACACAAGGGTATTAAATTTCCAGGATTTAACAACGCATCGTGGAAATCTCAAAATGTGGGGTATAATTTAGTACAATTTTCGCATGAGGTAGTTCATTCTTGCTATAAAGCGGATTATTTTTTTTTCTGTGTATGTTCCAAGATTCAGGATGATAGCTTCATTATTGAGGTCTAGTCAGACGACAGCCAATTGCCTTAAAATTGCATATTGATTATGAAAATATGTACTTTAAAACTTTATACAGGTTTATATAAAACCTTCAAAAAGTTTTACGAATAATCTTGTAATAGCCAATAAAATTGGTTAGAAGAAGAAAAGAGAATTGAAACTGAGAAGGGATTTTCAACCCTTATGCTTACTTTTGATTCAATGGAAACTAGGAAAAGAAGCCCCTTACATCTAGTGCAAATATTCCACACTCTCCAAATTTATTGCCAACTTAACAAAAAACACAATTTCAATATAATATATACGTTATGTTTATGCATTTTCAGGCAAATTTTTTATTGGTAAAAAAAAAATAATAAATAAAGTTGCTAATAATTTATTTCGCATATCATTTCCCCCAACACATGCAACTCCATACATCCGAAAGTTATAAAAACTGCTGACATTTAGCAAACAGATAGACTGAAATTTAATTTAAATTGGTTTCCATTCATACGCACGTGAGTTTGTTCAACTTTCTAAAAATGAAGCGAAAAATTAGTTTTTCGGTTTTTATATATAGAAGCAAGTTTATGAATATACAAAAACCATCTGGGATAAAGGACAACATAAAGGGACGTTCAATAGCAGGATAGTATTTTATGAAAATATAGCTGAAGGCTACAATACCTTGATCCCAGGACAACGTTCAAGGCATCGTTAAAAATTACTTTTATTCCGCATAATTAGAACATCTAACAATTAATCAACCCTTTAAATTTTTTGCAATATTCCGCAAAAATTATGTTTTAATTGATTTTCACAGAAATATCGGATTTTAATTTCCTTTCAAGTCGATTTAAAATTGAAACATTTATGAACATACATAATTCAATTTAAATTCCTACTACACGGACGAAAAAGACTGTTTTTCATATGTTTGGGCGTAAAAATTATGTGTTTGGAACTCAAATTTTTAAACACAATATTTTTGCGTGCAAGCATATAATGTTCATAAACTAGCATAACATGTTTGGGACATCTATGTTAATATGTTAGAACATATTATGTTTGGGACAAACATATATTAATTTAGAAATGGACTATAAACATATATGTGTTTAGAGAGTGAGACATAAAGTAAAATAATGAAAGTAACCAATTGGCGCCTTAAAAATACTCGTATATATAAACAAAGAAAATTTCATTAAAGATTGGAAAAATACTATGTGTGAATATAAAGAAGTATAAATTTACAAAATAAGGATACTTTTAACATACAATTCTCTTTTAAATGTGGGTTTTGTGTATTTCATAGAGTATGAAGCAAATTTTAATTTTTCGCTTTTTCAGCTTTTTTCATTAAGTCCGTTAAAAACAAGATTTCCAGTAGAAATTATGTTTCAAGTAAAAATCGTCTACACTTTATTTTAGTGTTGAAAAACATGTCCTATTTTTAACGATTTAAATTTAAAGACAATTTCATTCATTTTAAAGAATTTGTCTGAATTATTTAAGTCAAGTTGACCTTAGTCCAAAAATGCTTTCTTTCATGTTATGATACCCATTTTCAAGTCAAATCACTTAATTATAAGGACAACGCGACTTCATTGAAAAGGTTTGTCGACTTTTGAACATGGAAAAAAAACTTTATATTAGAGAAATGCGTCTTCTAAACTAAGCAAAATTTGTATTCTTAAACAGTGTAAACACTAAATCGTTGAAACCTGGCAATCTGTTTTTCCGTGTATTGACATACACATATTAAATTTCAACGAGATCCGATGAAATGTACTCCAAGAGATTCCAGAAATCAAATCTGGAGGTCGTTTTATATCGGGGTTGATAGTCATTGCAGATCAGTATGACTGATATGTAGTGTTCCAAAGTAAAGCGTCATATATTTTTATACCCTGCGCCACACTGTGGAACAGGGTATTATAAGTTAGTGCATATGTTTGTAACACCCAGAAGGAGACGAGATAGACACATGGTGTCTTTGGCAATAATGCTCAGGGTGAGTCCCTGAGTCGATATAACCATGTCCGTCCGTCTGTCTGTGAACACATTTTTGTGATCAATGTCTAGGTCGCAATTTAAGTCCAATCGCCTTCAAATTAGGCACATGTTCCTATTTTGGGTCAGAATAGAACCCTATTGATTTTGGAAGAAATCGGTTCAGATTTTGATATAGCTCCCATATATATCTTTCGCCCGATATGCACTAATATGGACTCAGCAGCCAGAGTTTTATACCGATTTGCTTGAAATATTGTACAAACTTAACACTTAGTCGTATAGTCAAGTTTGCAAAATTTGATTGAAATCGGTTCAGATTTAGATATAGCTCCCACATATATCTTACGCGCGATATGGACTTATATATCCCCAGAAGCCAGATTTTTGGCCGAATTTGGTTGAAATTTTGCACTGGGAGTACAATTAGTAGTATAGTCAAGTGTGCAAAATTTGATTGAAATCGGTTCAGATTTAGATATAGCTCCCATATATATCTTTCGCCCGATATGGACTTATATGGCCCCAGAAGCCAGATTTTTGGCCGAATTTGGTTGAAATATTGCACTAGAAGTACAATTAGTAGTATAGTCAAGTGTGCAAAATTTGATTGAAATCGGTTCAGATTTAGATATAGCTCCCATATATATCTTTCGCCCGATATAGACTAATATAGTCCTAAAAGCCAGAGTTTTAGCCCAATTTTGTTGAAATTTTGCAAAGGGAGTAGATTTAGCATTGTAGCTATGCGTGGCAAATTTGGTTGAAATCGATTCAGATTTAGATATAGCTCCCATATATATCTTTCGCCCGATATGCACTTATATGGACCCAGAAGCCAGAGTTTTATCCCGATTAGCTTGAAATTTTTCATAAGGAGTACAATTGGTAGTATAGTCATGTGTGCCAAATTTAATTGAAATCGGTTTCGATTTAGATATAGCTCCCATATACATGTTTTTCTGATTTCGACAAAAATGGTCATAATACCAACATTTTCCTTGTTAAATCGCCACTGCTTAGTCGAAAAGTTGTAAAAATGACTCTAATTTTCCTAAACTTCCAATACATATATATCGAGCTATAAATCATAAATAAACTTTTACGAAGTTTCCTTAAAATTGCTTCAGATTTAAATGTTTCCCATATTTTTATACCCTTCACCACTACTGTGGTACAGGGTATAATAAGTTTGTGCATTTGTATGTAACGTCAAGAAATAATTGTCATAGACCAATCTTTTAGTATACCGATCGGCTTAGAATTGAATTCTGAGTCGATTTAGCGATGTCCGTCTGTCTGTCTGTCTGTCTGTCTGTATATGTAATTTTGTGCACAAAGTACAGGTCGCAGTTTAAGTCCGATCGTCCTCAAATTTGGCATAGGATCGTTTTTTGAAACAAAGACAATCGCTATTGATTTTGGAAAAAATCGGTTCAGATTTAGATATAGCTGCCATATATATTTATCACCGATTTGATCATAATTCAAGTATTTATGAACCGATGTTCTTCAAATTTCGTACATTTGAATGTTTTGCCAGTCCCGTAAAATCTGCAAACTATCAGCTAAATCGGTTCAGATTTATATATAGCTCCCATATATATCTTTCGTCCGATTTGGACTTATATGCACAACGAGTACGTTTAATAGTCTCGTCAATTGTGCCAAATTTTTTTGAAATCGGTTCAGATTTAGATATAGCTCCCATATATATCATTCGCACGATTTTCCGTCATATGACCACAGAGGTCAAAGTTGTTAACCGATTTACGTGAAATTTTGCACAAGGAGTAGATTCAACATAGTAACTACTCATGTGAAATTTGATTAAAATCGCTTCAGATTTCGTTATAGATTCCATATATATGTTTTTCCTATTTAGACAAAACTGGCCGAAATACCCACATTTTCCTTATCAAATCGCCACTGCTAAGTCGAAAACTTATCAAAATGACTCAAATTTTTCTATTACTCTATTACGCATCTATTGACCTATAAATCATAAATACACTTTTGCGAAGTTGCCTCAAAATTGGTTCATATTTAAATGTTTCCTATTTTATTTTACTAACATTGTGTTCCACCTCAGCGCATTAGCCGACTTAAATGTTAAATCTATAAGTATTGTAGAACTCTGTCCAGATCTGGTCAGATATACAGATTATACGTGTATGGGTACATGTAGCATCCAACACATTGGACGGATTCGATATGGTATCGAAAAGGTGGACTTACAAAGTGGTGAAGGTTTTAATATAGTCGGCCCCGCCCGACTTTAGACTTTCCTTACTTGTTTTTACTAAAATTGTGTTCCACCCTAGTGCATTAGCCAACTTAAATTTTGAGTCTATAGATTTTGTAAAAGTCTATCAAATCCTGTCCAAATCGAGTGATATTTAAATGTATGTATTTGGGACAAACCTTTATATATAGCCCCCAACACATTTGGTGGATGTGATATGGTATCGAAAATTTAGATCTACAAAGTGGTGCAGGGTATAATATAGTCGGCCCCGTCAGACTTTAGACTTTCCTTACTTGTTTTTTTTTTAATTTTATGCTTCAAAAGCAAAAAATGTCGGAAATAACATCACGTTTTATAATAAAGGGTGATTTGTTAAGAGCTTGATAACTTTTTTTTTTAAAAAAACGCATAAAGTTTGCAAAATCTCATCGGTTCTTTATTTGAAACGTTAGATTGGTCCATGACATTTACTTTTTGAAGATAATTTCATTTAAATGTTGACCGCGGCTGCGTCTTAGGTGGTCCATTCGGAAAGTCCAATTTTGGGCAACTTTTTCGAGCATTTCGGCCGGAATAGCCCGAATTTCTTCGGAAATGTTGTCTTCCAAAGCTGGAATAGTTGCTGGCTTATTTCTGTAGACTTTAGACTTGACGTAGCCCCACAAAAAATAGTCTAAAGGCGTCAAATCGCATGATCTTGGTGGCCAACTTACCGGTCCATTTCTTGAGATGAATTGTTCTCCGAAGTTTTCCCTCAAAATGGCCATAGAATCGCGAGCTGTGTGGCATGTAGCGCCATCTTGTTGAAACCACATGTCAACCAAGTTCAGTTCTTCCATTTTTGGCAACAAAAAGTTTGTTAGCATCGAACGATAGCGATCGCCATTCACCGTAACGTTGCGTCCAACAGCATCTTTGAAAAAATACGGTCCAATGATTCCACCAGCGTACAAACCACACCAAACAGTGCATTTTTCGGGATGCATCGGCAGTTCTTGAACGGCTTCTGGTTGCTCTTCACTCCAAATGCGGCAATTTTGCTTATTTACGTAGCCATTCAACCAGAAATGAGCCTCATCGCTGAACAAAATTTGTCGATAAAAAAGCGGATTTTCTGCCAACTTTTCTAGGGCCCATTCACTGAAAATTCGACGTTGTGGCTCGTTAGTAAGTCTATTCATGATGAAATGTCAAAGCATACTGAGCATCTTTCTCTTTGACACCATGTCTGAAATCCCACGTGATCTGTCAAATACTAATGCATGAAAATCCTAACCTCAAAAGAATCACCCTTTAATTTAGATTTCTTCTGATGGACTTGAGCTCTGGTGGAAATATTAAGCTGACCTCTTTGGAAAGAAAAGACATTAATTTTGTTTTCTCAATTTTGAATTCAAATTTCAAATTTGGTAACTGGCCATTTTCGTGCAAGTTAATCACCTTTTTAACCCTTTCCAGTCGAACTTTTTTTGCATCAGTGTTGTTGTCCATGGTGATTTTTCTATAAGTGAAATAGATATCTATATCATATGCTAGGAAGATCAAAAACTTTTAGATTTTTTAATTGCTCCATCAATTTAATTCGCTTGTCGTCTGTATGCATTTTTCAAAAGAGTAACATGATTTCCGTAATTGTTCCAATAAATTTAACAAAATTGTGCAATCAGGCAAATTTAACCGTAATTATGTTAATACTCTTGATATAAAATCAATACAATGCAAACTGTATTCAATTCCAAGTTAAGTTTGTCATTTATAGCAGTAATGAAAAATCGCAAAGCAAAAACAAAAATCCATTACAAATCCTTTATGAATTATATATTGCAGTGGTATTAAAAACATATATAGTTAATATTTTTCACACTGACTATGTTCTTATTAAGCACATACCATCCAAGCCGATTGGGATGGTATGCCATACCGAATAAATCAAAATTCGAACGGAGTGCAAGAAAGTGAAAGAAACCTCCCAAAGTTGGACACTCTGAAAACCGGAAACTTCTCAAAAGTGGATAATTTTCAAGAGACGCATATTACACTATCACATTAAAAGTAAACTCTCATAAGTTCACACCTCCCAAATGTGGACAAAATGTAGGCGACCGTGAGTGACCAGTTCTTATATATGGACAAGTCCAAATGTCCCCCACATATTGGGACAACACAATGTTTTTATGGGCGAATAAAAAGAAATGATGCCAGCATTACTAAAGGGTTCTCTCACTGTTAAACATTATTTGGGATTTTTTGTTAGAGAAATGAACCTTTCTTGGTAAAACCTGTAACGATAATTTCGCCCAACCAATGCAATTAAAAGTTTCAATCGTTGTATTTCAATTCGGAATAAATGTTTGTACTATCATTTTCCTATTGCTGGTGTTAATATTATCATTTTTATAAGATACCTGAATGATATATTTATTATATTTATATTATTCCTCTCAGCCTGGAGGGGATAACATCCCTACAGCTTATGTACTTTAATAGAGCTCATTACTTATGGGTTTCACTAGCTGTTTATAAAGATATTTAACACTGCAATCAATATCCTCACACCACACATAGTTTAATGTCCATAATTATTTATTTTAATTGTAATGGCTACATTATCGAATTAAAGTACATGATAATAGTGTTTAAGTGATAAATAAATAGAATTTCCAGAACAAAAACCTTGTGATGTAATCTGCTAACTGTAAGCTGTATCGTAAAACTCGACATTCGAGTTTTTCACAAGACACAACATTAAAAGGAAAGATGTTCTTTATTTTAACTACGTAGGAAGTTCCTTTAATGCAACTTTTTTATACCCTGCGCCACACTGTGGAACAGGTATTATAAGTTAGTGCATATGTTTGTAACACCCAGAAGGAGGCGAGATAGACGCATGGTGTCTTTGGCAATAATGCTCAGGGTGGGTCCCTGAGTCGATATAACCATGTCCGTCTGTCCGTCCGTCCGTCTGTCCGTCCGTCCGTCCGTCTGTCTGTGAACACATTTTTGTGATCAAAGTCTAGGTCGCAATTTAAGTCCAATCGCCTTCAAATTTGGCACATGTTCCTAATTTGGGTCAGAATAGAACCCTATTGATTTTGGAAGAAATCGGTTCAGATTTAGATATAGCTCCCATATATATCTTTCGCCCGATATGCACTAATTTGGACCCAGCAGCCAGAGTTTTATACCGATTTGCTTGAAATTTTGTACAAACATAACACTTAGTCGTATAATCAAGTGTGCAAAATTTGATTGGAATCGGTTCAGATTTAGATATAGCTCCCATATATATCTTTCGCCCGATATGGACTTTTATGGCCTCAAATGCCAGAGTTTTGCCTTCATTTGCTTGAAATTTTGCACAAGGAGTACGTTTAATAGTATTGTTTAGTGTGCTAAATTTGGTTAAAATCGGTTCCGATTTAGATATAGCTCCCATATATATTTTTCGTCCGATTTGGATTTAAAATGCCTCAAAAGCCAGAGTTCTGCCCTAATTTGCTTGAAATTTTGCACATGGAGTACGTTTTATATTATCGTTAATTGTGCCAAATTTAGTTGAAATCGGTTCAGATTTAGATATAGCTGCCATATATATCTTTCGCCCGATATGGACTTATATGGCCCCAGAAGCCAGAGTTTTACCCTAATTTGCTTGAAATTTTGCACCAGGAGAACAAAAAGTACTATAGTCAGGTGTGCCAAATTTGATTGAAATCGGTTCAGATTTAGATATAGCTCCCATATATATATATATATATATATATATATATATATCTTTCGCCCGATAAAATTTTGGTAGATTATTTTTGGTGATATGGACCAATTTTTGTATGATTGGCCATCGGCTATATATAACTATAGACCAATTTCTGCATGGCTGTTAGCGGCCATATACTGGCGCAATGTACCAAATTTCAACCGAATCGGATGAATTTTGCTCCTCCAAGAGGTTCCGGAGGTCAAATCTGGGGATCAATTTATATGGAGGATATAAATAATTATGGAGCGATATGGACCAATTTTTGCTGGGGGTCCGTTTATATGGGGGCTATACGTAAAAGTGGTCCGATATGGCGCATTTGCAAAAACATTCGACCTAGCGCAATGTATCAAATTTCAACCGAATCGGATGAATTTTGCTCCTCCAAGAGGTTCCGGAGGTCAAATCTGGGGATCAATTTATATGGGGGCTATATATAATTATGGATCGATATGGACCAATTTTTGCACGTTTGTTAGAGACCATATGCTAACACCATATACCAAATTTCAATCGGATCGGATGAATTTTGCTACTCCAAGAGGCTCCGCAAGCCAAATCTGGGGATCAATTTATATGGAGGATATATATAATTATGGAGCGATATGGACCAATTTTTGCTGGGGGTCCGTTTATATGGGGGCTATACGTAAAAGTGGTCCGATATGGCCCATTTGCAATACCATCCGACCTACATCAATTGCAACTACTTGTGACTAGTTTCAAGTCGATAGCTTGTTTCGTTCGGAAGTTAGCGTGATTTTAACAGAGGCACGGACGGACATGCTTAGATAGACTCAGAATTTCACCACGACCAAGAATATATATACTCTATGGGGTCTTAGACCAATATTTCGATGTGTTACAAACGGAATGACAAAGTTAATATCCTATGGTGGAGGGTAAAAAAAAACGCAAAACAAAAAGTTTTGGGACTTAATGTCGAAAAGCCGAAATCAAATTGCAGTGTAAACGGTGATGAAAACCATTTCTCGCACGAAAGAAGAGCATTTTCTCGCAAGGACCTTTTACCAACTTTTGCTGGTATTGGTATTTAAAACATTTACAGACAGTCTTAATTGATTTCTCCCCGGAATTGGAAAATGATACTCAAAAGTCTCGTCGTCATTGTATTAAAAATAGTGAAATATTTTTCACAAAATATGAATGGTCGTCGATGTCTGCCACAATATACAAAATATTAGTATATTTATCTCAAAGAACCAAGGTTTCAGTAGTAACTGTAGATTTCCTTGCAGAAAATTAATCTGAGGCCCGAAACAAGTGTTGAAAAAAAGATAGAGCGGGTACATCTCGTAAGGATTCAAGAGTGCACAATATGTTATACTTCACATGCTCACATCTCTGAACTATGGATAGCTTCTTGTTTACAAGAACCTACACATACCATAATTAAAAAACAAAACAAAACAACAAGTATATACAGAACTAAGTTCGGCCGGGCCGAATCTTAAATACCCGCCACCATGAACCAAATATTAGGGTTTCCTTTGAAATTTCAGGAGGGCTTGAGGACTTGAGGACACTTCCGAAGATAAATTTAAAGATTTCACCTATGAGGACTATATCAGATTCTGGATTTATAAGAACCATTTTTGTTTGAGTTTTAGAGGAATCATTAACATCTCTTGTAAGTGTGCAAGAAAATTATAAAATAACGTCTTGATTTGAAATCTTGAATCTGTAGATTTTCACCCGAGAAGTAAAATCTGCAAATTTTACATTGAGTTTCAAGCAATTTTCATAATCAGTGCGCCTCATTAAGTGAAGTCGGTCTATATGGAGGCATTACCAAATGGACCGATAAAAACTTAATCCGATACACGTTTTTGTGAGCGGATAAAAACTACGGTTTCTAGAAACCCAAGGAGTTAAATCGGGAGATCATTCTTATGGGGGCTATACTAGAATATGGACCGAAAACGGTGAGTTTTCTGCACACTTCTTTATGGCCCAAACATGGACCGATACTCACCATTTGTGGCACACCCCTTTATGGTACCAAAATACCTATAAATTTCAAATTTCAGGCAAATTGTATATAAACTACGGATTCTATAAACCCAAAATGTAAAATCGGGAGATCGGTCTATATGGGGGCTATACCAAAACGTGGAACGATACGGACCATTTTCGGCACACCTTTTGATGGTCCTCAAGTACCACTAGATTTTCAATTTTAGGCAAATTGGATAACAACTACGGTTTCTATAAGCCCAAGACCCCAAATCGGGAGGTCGGTTTATATGGGGACCATACTAAAAGATGGACCGATGCTCACCATTTTTGGCACACCTCTTTACGGTTCTAAAGTACCTCTCGATTTCCAATTTCAGGTAAATTGGATAAAAACTGCGGTTTCTATAAGCCCAAGAAGTAAAATCGGGAGATCGATCTATATGGGGGCTATACCAAAACATGGACCGATACTCACAATTTTTGGCACAGGTATTTGTGGTCCTACAATACCTCTAGATTTCCAATTTCATGTAAATTGAATAAAAACTGCGGTTTCTATAAGCCCAAGAAGTAAAATCGGGAGATCGGTCTATATGAGGGCTATACCAAAACATGGACCAATACTCACCATTTTTGGCACACCTCTTTATGGTCATAAAATACCCCTAGATTTCAAATTTCAGGCAAATTGGATAAAAACTACGATTTCTATAAGCCTAAGACCCCAAATCGGGAGGTCGGTTTATATGGGGGCTATACCAAAACATGGACCGATACTCACAATTTTTGGCACACGTATTTGTGGTCCTACAATACCTCTAGATTTCCAATTTCATGTAAATTGAATAAAAACTGCGGTTTCTATAAGCGCAAGAAGTAAAATCGGGAGATCGGTCATTATGGGGGCTATACCAAAACATGGACCGATACTCACCATTTTTGGCACACCTCTTTATGGTCATAAAATACCCCTAGATTTCAAATTTCAGGCAAATTGGATACAAACTACGATTTCTATAAGCCTAAGACCCCAAATCGGGAGGTCGGTTTATATGGGGACTATATCAAAACCTGGACCGATATAGCCCATCTTCGAACTTGACCTGCCTGCAGACAAAAGACGAGTTTATGCAAATTTTCAGCACGATTGCTTCATTATTGAAGACTGTAGCGTGATTACAACAGACAGACAGGCAGACAGACAGACAGACAGATGGACAGACGGACATCGTTATATCGTCTTAGAATTTCTCCCTGATCAAGAATATATATACTTTATATAGTCGGAAATCGATATTTCGATGTGTTACAAACGGAATGACAAACTTATTATACCCCCGTCACCATTCTATGGTGGTGGGTATAAAAATTTGGTTAAGGAGTAGTCGTATGAACTTTGTGTGTACTAGAAAGTTGTTCATAATTGTTTGGTAAAATTTTCAAAAGTTCATGAGCTGTAGTCAGAAAACCGAAAAAATGTGAAAAAATTGTAATTTTTCGACATTTTTGGGGTTTTGAGCATGAAGATGATTTTTTTCCGACTTAATATATTCAGCATTTTTATTCGTCTAGTCAAGAGCTACAATTTACAACTAAAGGATGCATAACAAATAACACCTTCTTTCAGGTATTTATAGCCATTACTTTAAAAAGGGGACGGGACCCGCCCATTTTTTTCTAAAATCCATTTTTCTATAACTACAAGTCTACACATCAATTGTTTTGAGGTTAACTTGTGGGAAGTATTTTTTGCCGCTAAAATCTTGATTTAGACCATAGTGCAACGTCGAACGATTATTTTAAGACTTTTCGTGGCCAAAGAAAAAGGAATGCCATTCATGAAATCGTGATAGCCCGTGTACGAAATCGTGAACATTTTTTGAGAACGTTTCCGTTCCATTTCACGATTGTGGAACGGAATTTTTATACCCTCCACCATAGGATGGGGGGTATATTAACTTTGTCATTCCGTTTGTAACAAATCGAAATATAGCTCTAAGACCCCATAAAGTATATATATTCTGGGTCGTGGTGAAATTCTGAGTCGATCTGAGCATGTCCGTCCGTCCGTCCGTCCGTCTGTTGAAATCACGCTAACTTCCGAACGAAACAAGCTATCGACTTGAAACTTGGCACAAGTAGTTGTTATTGATGTAGGTCGGATGGTATTGCAAATGGGCCATATCGGTCCACTTTTACGTATAGCCCCCATATAAACGGACCCCCACATTTGGCTTGCAGACCCTCTACGAGAAGCAAATTTCATCCGCTCCGGCTCAAATTTGGTACATGGTGTTAGTATATGGTCTCTAACAACCTTGCAAAAATTGGTCCACATCGGTCCATAATTATATATAGCCCCCCATATAAACCGATCCCCCGATTTGGCTTTCGGAGCCTCTATGAGCAGCAAATTTCATCCGATCCGGCTGAAATTTGGTACATTGTGTTAGTATATGGTCTTTAACAACCATGCAAAAATTGGTCCACATCGGTCCATAATTATATATAGCCCCCATATAAAGCGATCCCCAGATTTGGCTTGCGGAGCCTCTAAGAGAAGCAAATTTCATCCGATCCGGCTGAAATTTGGTACATGGTGTTAGTATATGGTCTTTAAGAACCATGCAAAACGTGGGCCATATCGGTCTATAATTATATATAACCCCCATATAAACCGATCCCCAGATTTGGCTTGCGGAGCCTCTAAGAGAAGCAAATTTCATTCTATCCGGCTGAAATTTGGTACATGGTGTTAGTATATGGTCTCTAACAACCATGCAAAAATTGGTCCACATCGGTGCATGATTGTATATAGCTCCATATAAATCGATCGCCAGATTTGACCTCCGGAGCCTCTTGGAAGACCAAAATTCATCTGATGCAGTTGATATTTGGTACGTGGTGTTAATATATGGCCTCAAACACGCATGCAAAAATTGGTCGAAGTCGGTCCATAATTATGTATAGCCCCCATATAAACCGATCCCCAGATTTGACCTCCGAAGCCCCTTGGAAGAGCAAAATTCATCTGATTCGTTTGAAATTTGGTACGTGATGTTAGTATATGGTATCCAACAACCATGCATGAATTGGTTCATATCAGTCCATAATTATATATAGCTCCCATATAAACCGATCCCCAGATTTGATCTCCGGTGCCTTGTGGAGAAGCAAAATTCATCCGATCTGGTTGAAATTTGGTACGTGGTGGTGGTATATGATATTTAACAACCATGCCAAAAGTGGTCCATATCAGTCCATAATCATATATAGCCCCCATATAAACCGATCCCGAGATTTGGTTTTGGAGCCTCTTGGAGGAGTAAATTTCCTCCGAGTTAGTTGAAATTTGGTACATTGTGCTAGTATATGACCGTTAACAACCATGGTTAACTAGGTCTATATCGGTCTATAGTTATAAATTGGTCCATATCAAGTTCATAATTGTATATAGACCCCATATAAGCGATCTCCATATTTCAATTCTGGCTCTCTATGTTACCACGTATGGACTAATTCACAATTTAGAAAACGATGTTAAGAAATTTTAAGATACCACGACCCAAGTAATTCGATTGTGGATGACAGTCTTTCGTAAGATTCGGCCTAGCCGAACTTTTTAAAATCTCTTTTTGTTTATGAATATAGGTAAATACTTCAAAAGCAAAAGTTTTATACTTTGTTAAGATATTTATAATGGTTATAAGAAATGGGCATCATAGGGGTATACGAAACAAAATAAAAAAATTAAAAATCGAATTTGACGTCGGAGTCAAAAATGACCAATGCACGAAATAGCCCCTGATCAACCACGAACAACGATATGCGTTTCTTTTCGATCTGACTTCAAATGACGACACAGCACAATAAATTGTATTTCGGGGGGTCGTAGGGTGCACGAAAAAAAAGTTTTGGTGTTCTGAAATTGTCTTCGAATATGCTACAAAACTGGGGGATGACCGCATCAACTTTTTTTCGTGACCCTATCTATTGATCATCCAAGTTGCCCGAAATTAGAAGGAAATTTTCGATATTTAATTTCTTAAGCCAATTCGAGTAATGGGGATAAAAATCGATGTGATTTAGATTTCATATCAAATGAAAGAAGTTATGTCATCGGATTTTCTTGCACGCTTAAATGTGATATTTAAGTCTCTATATATAGAAACATTAAATTTAACTTCGGGAAGTGTACGGTTTGAAACCCATCTTTTTGAAAAAATTATTTTATCAAATCCACCTGAAAATCTATATATTTTTAGTTAATCACTAACAAATTTTAGAAGACAAGGTTAAAAATAAATCTATATCTTACGATCGACAATAGTTACTACAACCCAAGTAATTGGACTTTCTCTAGTACACGGAGAGAAGTAATATGTTCACACCAAACATGTTCCAGGAACATAATGTTACTTTTTTATGGGGAAATTTTATTTTGTTGTTATATGAGTTTATTATCATTTACTTATTTCGATACAAATTTTACTTTTACATTCATATTTAAAACGTGGTAACATATATCATAAACAATGAGTTATATATAGAACGTGGTGCAATGGTTAGCTGTCCCGCCTTGCATACACAGGGTTCAAGTCTACTTTCGACCAAAATATAAAAAAAAAACTTTTCAGCGGTGGATTATCCTCCTCAGTAATCCTGTGACATTTCTGACTGTTTCGAAGCTTCTCTAAGTGGTTTCACCGCAATGTTGAACACCGTTCGGCCTCGGCTATAAAAAGGAGGTCCCTTGTTATTGACCTAAACATAGGCTGAAATATCGGGCTGTCCCAATACCTAAGCTAATCGAACCTATCCTACGGTTTTGAGTTTCATACCTCCAAACAGCCAATAAGCGATTCGTTTTTACATGCAAAGAATTCATCAAATATGGTAACTTAAGAAAAAATAACTTCCTTATATCATTTTTAGCTACTCCTTTTTTATTTCTCTAAATTTAATAAACATTTAATTAAAGTCTAATTTTTCAACTTTTAATCGTAGCTATCAAACGAGCTACCACCACGTTCTTGTCAAAGCCATAAAATTTGTGATCCGAAAAAGTTTTTAATCATTTGCTTTTTTCCACTTGATGGACATGAAAAGTTTCCTATGCGTGTAATTCACTTGGACAAACATAGATGTCGTCACTGCACTTCACATCACATCATGAATGAATGTAGTCTCTGGAGTCTTGCACTATTTTCCAAAAGTATTTATGCAAATGACATTCGTTCACTTTCATGCTTAGTTGAGATGAGTTGGGCATGCTTTTCGAATCAGTTTCCAGTTCATAGCCAACCAGAATCATCCTCATGCTAAACATCACCGAAAGCGCACAGCATCAACAGCAGAATCATTGTCATTGTTTTTGCGGGCCGCATTTGCCCCATCGGCAAGCATCATTATCGTTTTGTAATGAAAACATAAAAATCTCCATAATAATCACTGTCAAGCTGTGAACAGGCGACAGTCGTTATCAGACAAGTTTTTGGAGTACATTCAAAAAATATATCCCCCTGATGATGCCGAGTGGTGGTGGTGAAGGCGAAAATGGTTGGGGATATTGTTGCATGGACTAGCATAACATCCGCTATGAGGCATAGAACAATATCAACGCATGAAAATACAAATATTGTCCTCGATTTTAGCTTGGTATGGGTATGCCACATATATGGGAATTAGAATGATGGCAACACTCATACCCACCAAACAAATGCTTCCATTCCAAATGCACCATTGTAGAATTTGCATAAATTAATGATTTTGTTTTGGGGCCCTTGAAAAGGCCTGATATTCTATCCTACGATGTGAATGTTATACCGGGATACAAAGCTTAGTGAGAGGCGATAAACCACCGCAGAAAATGTTTTAGGTGTTCGATCGAAAGTGGGATTTGAGTCCATGAGCCTTTGTATGAAGGCATGGTATCCAGTACAATACGGTGATACTTTAGATGATGATATTGTAATGCGAGTTATTTATTTATTTTTTAAATTTTCAAAAGAAAAAGCATTCATTCGAATTGATTACCTTAGGTGAGAATTATGGCCTTCAAACGGCCTTCAAAGCCATCACACGTTTTTGTGTTTTTAGTACCAATCCTTCTCTTTAAAATACCCAAGGAGCAAAAGTGCAACGGATTGAAATACGAAGATTTTGATGGCCATTGTGTGGTAGAAATGGGACAAGGTACCTCTTTTTCAACTACATATTCTAGGTTAACGTGTGCTGTGCACGGGTGCCACAGATAGTAGATTTTTTACTGTTTAGTAGATTAGTAGAATTCTTGATCTTTTGGTAGATTTTGCGAAATATTCCCTTCCAACTAAAAGGCATTTCACAAATTTTCTATAGAAATAAAATTTTGACAAAATTTTCTATAGAAATAAAATTTTGACAAAATTTTCTATAGAAATAAAATTTTGACAAAATTTTCCATAGAAATTAAACTTTGACAAAATTTAGTATTGAAATAAAGTTTTGACAAAATTTTCTATGGAAATAAAATTTTGACATAATTTTCTGTATAAATAACATTTTGACATAATTTTCTACAGAGACAAAATTTTCTATAATAATAAAATATTGACAAAATTTTGTATAGAAATAAAATTTTGACAAAATTTTGTATAGAAATAAAATTTTGACAACATTTTCTATGGAAATAAAATTTTGACAAAATTTTGTATAGAAATAAAATTTTGACAAAAATTTGTATATATAAAATAATGTATAAAAATACAATTTTAACAAAATTGTGTATGGAAATAAAACTTTGACATAATTTTCTACAGAGATAAAATTAAAATAAAAATAAAAATAAAAAAAATCTAAAGAAATCAAATTTTGACAAAATTATCAATAAAAATAAAATTTTTACAAAATTTTCTATAAAACTAAAATTTTGACAAAAATTTGCTATAGAAATAAAATTTTGACAAAATTTTCTATAGAAATACAATTTTGACAAAATTGTCTATGGAAATAAAATTTTGACATAATTTTCTATAGAAATAAAAATTCTACAAAATTTTCTATAGAGATAAAATTTTGACAAAATTTTCTATACAAGTGAAATTTTGACAAAATTTTCTGTAGAAGTAAAATTTTGACAAAATTTTCTACAGATCTAAAATTTTGACAACATTTTCTGTAGAAATGAATTTTTGACAACATTTTCTGTAGAAATAAAATTTTGACAAAATTTTTTATAGAGATAAAATTTTGACAAAATTTCCTATACAAATGAAATTTTGACAAAATTTTTTGTAGAAATAAAATTTTGACTAAATTGTCTATGGAAATAAAATTTTGACATAATTTTCTACAGAGATAAAATTAAAACAAAAAAAAAAAAACAAAATCTAAAGAAATAAAATTTTGACAAAGTTATCAGTAAAAATAAAATTTTTACAAAATTTTCTATAAAACTAAAAATTGACAAAAATTTTCTATAGAAATAATTTTCTGTATAATAAAATTTTGACAAAATTTTCTGTAGAAATAAAAAGTAAACAAAATTGTCTATAGAAAAAAATTTCGACAAAATTTTCTATAAAAATAAAATTTTCACCAAAATGTTCTATAGAAATAAAATTTTGAAAAAAATCGATAGAAATAAAATTTTGACTAAAATTTTCTGTGTAAATAAAATTTTGACATAATTTTCTATAGAAATCAAATTTTAACAAAATGTTCTATAGAAATAACATTTTGACAAAATTTTCTATGGAAACCAAATTTTGACATAATTTTCTACTGAGATAAAATTTTCTATAAAAAATAAAATGTTGACAACATTTTGTATAGAAATAAAATGTTGACAAATTTTTGTGTAGAAATAAAATCTTGACAAAATTTTCTCTAAAAATTTTATTTTTGACAAAATTTTGTATAGAAATAAAATTTTGACAAAATTTTCTATGGAAATACAATTTTGACAAAATTTTCTATGGAAATAAAATTTTGACAAAATTTTCTGTAGAAATAAAATTTTGACAAAATTTTCTATAGAAATACAATTTTGACAAAATTTTCTATAAAAATACAATTTTGACAAAATTTTCTATATAAATAAAATTTTGACAAAATTTCCTATAGAAATAAAATTGTGACAAAATTTTCTGTAGAAATAAAATTTGGGCAAAATTTTCTATAGAAATAAAATTTTCACCAAAATCTTCTATAGAAATAAAATTTTTAAAAAAATTTCGATAGAAATAAAATGTTGACAAAAAATTTACTCTGTAAATGAAATTTTGACATAATTTTCTATAGAAATCAAATTTTGACAAAATTTTCTTTAGAAATAACATTTTGACAAAATTTTCTATGGAAACCAAATTTTGACATAATTTTCTACAGAGACAAAATTTTCTATAAAAAATAAAATGTTGACAACATTTTGTATAGAAATAAAATATTGACAAATTTTTGTATAGAAATAAAATCTTGACAAAAGTTTCTCTAAAAATAAAATGTTGACAAAATTTTGTATAGAAATAAAATTTTGACAAAATTTTCTATGGAAATACAATTTTGACAAAATTTTATATGGAAATAAAATTTTGACATAATTTTCTACAGAAATAAAATTAAAAAAAAAAAAACAAAATCTAAAGAAATAAAATGTTGACAAAATTATCAATAGAAATAGAATTTTTAAAAAATTTTCTATAAAACTAAAATTTTGACAAACATTTTCTATAGAAATAAAATTTTGACAAAATTTTCTATAGAAATGCAATTTTGACAAAATTTTCTATATAAATAAAATTTTGACAAAATTTTGTATACAAGTAAAAATTTGACAAAAGTTTGTGTAGAAACAAAATTTTGACAAATTTTGACAAAAATTTTCTATGAAAAAATTGACAAAATTTTCTATACAAAATGAAATATTGACAAAATTTTCTGTAGAAATAAAATTTTGACAAAATTTTTTATAGAAATAAAATTTTGACAAAATTTTCTATAGAAACAAAATTCTGTCAAAATTTTCTATAGGTCTAAAATTTTGACAAAATTTTCTATACAACTGAAATTTTGACAACATTTTCTGTAGAAATAAATTTTTGACAAAATTTTCTGTAGAAATAAAATTTTGACAAAATTTTCTATAGAAATAAAGTTTTGACAAAATTTTCTATAGAAATAAAATTTTGGCAAAATTTTCTGTAGAAATAAAAAGTTGGCAAACTTTTCGAAATAAATAAAATTTGGACAAAATTTTCTATAAAAATAAAATTTTGACAAAATTTTCTATAGAAATTAAATTTTCACCAAAATGTTCTATAGAGATAAAATTTTTACCAAAATGTTCTATAGAAATAAAATTGTGACAAAAATTTTCTATAAAAATAAATTTTTGAAAAAATTTTCTATTGAAATAAAAAGTTAATAAAATTTTTTATAGAAATAAAATTTTAACAATATTTCTATATAAAAAAAAATATTGAAAAAAAAAATTCTATAGAAATTATATTTTGACAAAATTTTCTACGGAAATAAAATGTTGACAAGATTTCCTATGGAAATAAAGTTTCTATTGAAATGTTGACAAAATTTTCTGTAGAAATAATATTTTGACAAAATTTTCTGTAGATATAAAATTTTGACAAAATTTTCAATAGACATAAAATGTTGACAAAATTTTCTATAGAAATAAAATTTTGACAAAATTTTTTATAGAAATAAAATTTTGACAAAATTTTCTATTGAAATAACATTTTTACGCAATCTATAGAAATAAAACCGTGGGGCTGAGTCCTCTTGAAATGTTCGTGTTCTGCGGACATTCGCAATAGCGAAATCTGCAGGTGTCATAAAGATTCGTCACTTGAATCACCGCGACCCTGATTCTCTTGCGATTCATAAAATTTTTAATCTCACTAGTCTCACTTCGTTGCAATTAAACTGTAAAAACTATACTCTTTCCGGAACTGGTACATATTTTGAGGTAGAGGTTCCGAAAGTGAACCCACTCCAGGCACGGGTTACACCTCACCGAAACCTAACGGTGGTTTGTTTAGTTTCGGCTGTTGGAATAATCTTAGTGCTTATGTGGCTTCTTGGTGTTCGAGCGAACCTGCTGGACGACTTTCAAAAATTTTCATACTCCAAAACAGGCCCATAATTTCTAATTTTTGTTTCTTCTCTTGCAACCTCTGATGTATATTTCCAAAATACCACATACAGATGCAAATTTTGTGTTTGTCCGGTTCATCGTTGCTGCTTTTCACGGTTTTAATACTAGGCGGAACAAACGATCGTTTAATTTCATTTAAATTAGTTTTATGCACTGATTTTAATCGCAGTTTTGTGTAAAAACATTGATGAGCATTTCATATAATGTTGTTATATTAGCATTCCGCTTTTGAGATGGCGAGAGACAATACAGATTAATGCCAATTTAATAATGTGGCCACAATCGATAATATTCCATAGAGCCCATCATCATGCATCACTCACTTGTATAACAGAGGATATTTGACTTGAATATCAGGAATATTTAATGCAAAATTTTAACGATTGATTTTCGAAAGGTTCTATACAATGCTATTAATAGACTTGCATAAATTTGTCTGCGAAAATATTAAACAAATTAGTGGCAAAATTCATGAATAATAATTATGGATTAGTAGGAAAAATCGTTTCTCCGTAATTGTAGTGTGAATTGATGTTTGCTTCACAATCAATTTATTTGTCACAAAGCAAAAAAAAAAACTAGTTAAGCTCGGATGGATATATTTTTTAGACATTGTGAAGCATAATTTAGCATTAGCGTAAACCGAAAGGGTCTAATCAACAGCAATTAATTTTACATAGGATTAGCTGCATTAATATCACATCAGTTCTTCGGGTGTGATTTAATAAATAACAAGTATATACGGCCGTAAGTTCGGCCAGGCCGAAGCTTATGTACCCTCCACCATGGATTGCGTAGAAACTTCTTCTAAACACTGCACACAATCGAATAACTTAAGTTGTGGTAACGCTTGCCGATGGCAAGGTATCTTAAATCCTCCTAACACCGTCTTCTAAATTGTATGTAAGTCCATATATATTAAATCAAAAAAGATCGATCAAATACGTATATAATTCAGTTTGACAAAATTTTCTATAGACATAAAATTTTGAAAAAAATTTCTATAGAAATAAAATTTTAACAAAATTTTCTATAGAAATAAAATTTTCAAAAAAATTTTTATAGAAATAAAATTTTGACAAGATTTTCTTTAGAAATAAAATTTTGCCAAAATTTTCTATAGAAATAAAATTTTAACAAAAATTTTCTCTAGAAATAAAATTTTAACAAAATTTTCTATAGAAATAAAATGTTGACAAAATTTTCAATAGAAATAAAATTTTGACAAAATTTTCTATAGAAATAAAATTTTGGTAGATTATTTTTGGCTCGAGTGGCAACCATGATTATGAACCGAATAAAATTTTAACAAAATTATCTATAGAAATAAAATTTTGACAAAATTTTCTATAGAAATAAAATTTTTAAAAAATAGTCTATAGAATTAAAATTTTGGTAGATTATTTTTGGCTCGAGTGGCAACCATGATTATGAACCGATATGGACCAATTTTTGTGTGATTGGAGATCGGCTATATATAAGTATAGACCGATATGGACCAATTTTGGTATGGTTGTTAGCGGCCATAAACTAACACCACGTTCCAAATCTGAACCGGATCGGATGAATTTTGCTCCTCCAAGATGCTCCGAAGGTCAAATCTGGAGAACGGTTTATATGGGGGCTATATATAATTAAGGAGCGATGTGGACCAATTTATATATCAACACCATGTACAAAATTTCAGCCGGATCGGATGAAATTTGCTTCACTTTTAAGCTCCGCAAGCCAAATCTGGGGATCGGTTTATATGGGGGCTATATATAATTATGGTCCGATGTGGACCAATTTTTGCAGTGTTGTTAGAGACCATATACCAACACCATGTACCAAATTTCAGCCGGATCGGATGAAATATGCTTCTGTTAGAGGCTCCACAAGCCAAATCTGGGGATCGGTTTATATGGGGGCTATACGTAAAAGTGGACCGATATGGCCCATTTTCAATACCATCCGACCTACATCCATAATTGTAGTGTGAATTGATGTTTGCTTCACAATCAATTTATTTGTCACAAAGCAAAAAAAAACTAGTTAAGCTCGGATGGATATATTTTTTAGACATTCTCAAGCTTAATTTAGCTTTAGCATAAACGTAAACCGAAAGGGTAATGTCCAATCAACAGCAATTAATTTTACATAGCAGTCGCTGAAGTAATATCACATCAGTTCTTCGGGTGTGATTTAATAAATAACAAGTATATACGGCCGTAAGTTCGGCCAGGCCGAAGCTTATGTACCCTCCACCATAGATTGCGTAGAAACTTCTTCTAAACACTGCGGTAACGCTTGCTGATGGCAAGGTATCTTAAAACCTCCTAACACCGTCTTCTAAATTGTATGTAAGTCCATATATATTAAATTTAAAAAGATCGATCAAATACGTATACAATTCAGTTTGACAAAATTTTCTATAGAAATAAAATTTTGACAAAATTTTCTATAGAAATAAAATTTTGGTAGATTATTTTTGGCTCGAGTGGCAACCATGATAATGAACCGAATAAAATTTTAACAAAATTATCTATAAAAATAAAATTTTGACAAAATTTTCTATAGAAATAAAATTTTTAAAAAATATTCTATAGAATTAAAATTTTGGTAGATTATTTTTAGCTCGAGTGGCAACCATGATTATGAACCGATGTGGACCAATTTTTGTGTGATTGGAGATCGGCTATATATAACTATAGACCGATATGGACCAATTTTGGTATGGTTGTTAGCGGCCATATACTAACACCACGTTCCAAATTTGAACCGGATCGGATGAATTTTGCTCCTCCAAAAGCCACCGAGGTCAAATCTGGAGAACGGTTTATATTGGGGCTATATATAATTATGAACCGATGTGGACCAATTTTTGCATGGTTAGTGGAGACCATATACCAACATCATGTACCAAATTTCAGCCGGATCGGATGAAATTTGCTTCTGTTTGAGGCTCCGCAAGCCAAATCTGGGGATCGGTTTATATGGGGGCTATATATAATTATGGACCGATGTGGACCAATTTTTGCATGGTTATTAGATACCATATACCAACACCATGTACCAAATTTCAGTCGGATCGGATCAAATATGCTTCTGTTAGAGGCTCCACAAGCCAAATCTGAGGGTCCCTTTATATGGGGGCTATAGGTAAAAGTAGACCGATATGGACCATTTGCAATACCATCCGACCTACATCAATAACAACTACTTGTGCCAAGTTTCAAGTCGATAGCTTGTTTCGTTCGGAAGTTAGCGTGATTTCAAGAGACAGACGCACGGACGTGCTTAGATCGACTCAGAATTTCACCACGACCCAGAATATATACTTTATGGGGTCTTAGAGCAATATTTCGATATGTTACAAAGGGAATGACAATGTTAATATACCCCCATCCCATATAAGGTATAAAAACTTATATAGCCAAATGTGGGAGAGCGGTTTTATATAGTTCCTTATTGAAAACCAAATACAAGTACCGAAAATCATATAAAAGTAGCGAAAATCACAAGAAGTAAAATGGGGAATCGGGGTACAGACAAACAGTCAAAAGCACAGCGTCAGGTCGTTCTAGAGTTGCGCCTTGAGCAAAAATATACAGTGTCGCTGTTAATTACTTTATATTTGCCTTAGTTAAATCTTTGAATTTCTAATACTATTGCTCGTTACCGTAATATCGACATTAATCCATCGCGTCCAAAAATGGACGAAAAACGGTTTGATCGAATTCCATGCGGCTGTGGTATAAACTTACTCGTAAGTTAAAAATATTGTTAAAACGATTGTAGCTGTTATTGAAATAGAAGTCACCGATGCACAAAAAAGGTTCGAGTGAAAAGAGATTTGCTTTGCTGGCATGAGAGTTGCGTGTTAACGAAAATTGTTTTCTCTGATGAGAAGACATTCCAAATTGAGCATTTTGTTACCAAACAAAATGACTGGGTTTATTTGCCAAACCTTACCTATCCTACTTGCCAATTTACCACTTCGATTGGCCAGCAGAACTCAAGCGCCTCCGAAGAAATTCAGAACTATTTATAACCTAAAATACATAGGGCAGGGTATAAGAACTTTGATCTGACAAGAAATATGGCCACAAGAAATATTGTGTTTAGACCCCATAACATATATACCGATCGACTCAGAATCACTCCCTGAGCCGATACAGCGCATGTTGTCCGTCCGGCTGTCCATGTATTTGTTGTTCACATGATTCCGGTCGTAATTATTAACCGATTTTGTTTTTTGGGGACAAGGACGAACGATATTGGAAGAAATAGTATCAAATTTAAATATAAAGGGTGATTTGTTAAGAGCTTGATAACTTAAAAAAAAAAAAAACGCATAAAATTTGCAAAATCTCATCGGTTCTTTATTTGAAACGTTAGATTGGTCCATGACATTTACTTTTTGAAGATAATTTCATTTAAATGTTGACCGAGGCTGCGTCTTATGTGGTCCATTCGGAAAGTCCAATTTTGGACAACTTTTTCGAGCATTTCGGCCGGAATAGCCCGAATTTCTTCGGAAATGTTGTCTTCCAAAGCTGGAATAGTTGCTGGCTTATTTCTGTAGACTTTAGACTTGACGTAGCCCCACAAAAAATAGTCTAAAGGCGTCAAATCGCATGATCTTGGTGGCCAACTTACCGGTCCATTTCTTGAGATGAATTGTTCTCCGAAGTTTTCCCTCAAAATGGCCATAGAATCGCGAGCTGTGTGGCATGTAGCGCCATCTTGTTGAAACCACATGTCAACCAAGTTCAGTTCTTCCATTTTTGGCAACAAAAAGTTTGTTAGCATCGAACGATAGCGATCGCCATTCACCGTAACGTTGCGTCCAACAGCATCTTTGAAAAAATACGGTCCAATGATTCCACCAGCGTACAAACCACACCAAACAGTGCATTTTTCGGGATGCATGGGCAGTTCTTGAACGGCTTCTGGTTGCTCTTCACTCCAAATGCGGCAATTTTGCTTATTTACGTAGCCATTCAACCAGAAATGAGCCTCATCGCTGAACAAAATTTGTCGATAAAAAGCGGATTTTCTGCCACTGATTTTGGTAATAAAATTCAATGATTTGCAAGCGTTGCTCGTTAGTAAGTCTATTCATGATGAAATGTCAAAGCATACTGAGCATCTTTCTCTTTGACACCATGTCTGAAATCCCACGTGATCTGTCAAATACTAATGCATGAAAATCCTAACCTCAAAAGAATCACCCTTTAGCTCCCATAAATATGTATCACACGATTGCAACAAATGGGGTCACGTTGCGCTTTTTTACTTACCGATCGTCGTCAAATTTGGCACAAAGTAAACTTTTTCAGGGAGCCACCGTGGTGCAATGGTTAGCATGCCCGCCTTGCATACACAAGGTCGTGGGTTCGATTCCTGCTTCGACCGAACACCAAAAAGTTTTTCAGCGGTGGATTATCCCACCTCAGTAATGCTGGTGACATTTCTGAGGGTTTCAAAACTTCTCAAAGTGGTTTCACTGCAATGTGGAACGCCGTTCGGACTCGGCGATAAAAAGGAGGTCCCTTGTCATTGAGCTTAACATGGAATCGAGCAGCACTCAGTGATAAGGGAGAAGTTCACCAATGTGGTATCACAATGGACTGAATAGTCTAAGTGAGCCTGATACATCGGGCTGCCACCTAACCTAACCTAAACTTTTTCATCACACCTCAAGTCTGCAAAATTTCATCGAAATCGGTTCAGATTTACATACAGCTCTTGTACAATATCGGCCTAATCGGTCCAGATTTAGATATAGCTCCCATATATATCTTTCGCACGATATGGACTTATATTATCCAAGAAGAAAGAGGTTTACCCCAAATTGCTTCAAATTTTGCACAAGAATTACAATTGGTAGTAACGTCAATTGTGACAAATTTAGATAAAATCGGTTCAGATTTAAATATTGTTGCCATATATATCTTCTGCCCGATTTACACTCATATGACCACAGAGGCCAAATTTTTACTCCGATTTATGTGAGACTGCACACGGAGTATAATTAACATTATAGGTATGCATGCCAAATTTTGTTGAAATCGGTACTGATTTATATATAGCTCCCATATATATATCATTCGCTCGATATGGGTTTAATTGGCCCCTGAAGCCAGATTTTTGTCTTTTCAAGTATGCTAAAATTCTTAGAAATAGGTTCAGACCCAAATATAGCTCCCAAATGTATCTTTCTCTCGATGTAGATTTATAGGACTACCGGAGGCAAAAGTTTGTAACCGGCTGAGGTAAGCGCAGTCGCTTCCAGTGTCTCCGTAAGGACCCACTAAACCTTCCGTAATAAGAAGACAATTGTTTCTCTCTTTTGAGTTAAATATTAATTAATTCGGTTTTATTGATAAAAAAAACTATTTTACAATCTACTTGGGTGATAATTGACAATCTCTCTAATATGATTGGAATCTGATGTGAGCAGGCATTCGTTGATGAGTGCGTCGTATTCTTGATGGTCGGTAGACGTTGATTATTCGGCTTGTTGATGAACGGTGATGTATGAGGACGTCGAATTTCTATAGAAAATTTTGTCAAAATTTTATTTTTATTGAATATTTTGTGAAAATTTTATTTTTATTTATCTAGAGAAAATTTATGAAGTACCATGAAGTACAACTGTGGCAACCGTGATTACAATACTATGGTAGTCTTTGTAAGCGGATATAAAACTAAAAAAATGTATATTCAAAATTGAGGAGTTAATAAACGAAAATTTATTTTCTTTAAAATTCAGTCTAAAGAAGCTCTTGACAATAATCTTCCAATGGAATTTTTGTTGAAATTTAGTGAAAAGTACTTTTTCGCTTAAATAAATACCCTTTTTGTACTTTCTTAAAAATTTTATTTTCCATCCCTGCTGCTCCACCACAGAGACCTTCGGGCCTACTGCTCCACCACAGAGACCTTCGTGCCTACTGTTCCACCAAAGAGACCTTCGGGCTTATTGTTCCACCACAGTAGTGGAGGACAATATCGGTTCGTCTATGCTGCGTAGTTGGTGATTCGTTGATAATCGGAGGTTACTGAATTCGTTGAGACGTGGACTTTTGGTCGTTGCTGAGTAGTTTGGCTCGTTGGCGATTGGGAAGTTCGGCATTCGTCGATTTGTAGTTGATCGGGAACTTGCTTGTTTGTCGATTTGTAGAAGATCGGGAATTGCTGATAAGATCTTCGGCTTTCAGGCAGTTGCTAGTGTCGCTGCAGTTGATTGTTGCAGAGACGGTGTGGCAGTGGTGTGACAGTCGGAATCAGCTTCGGGTCGGTAATCGGTCAAGGTCGGTGTTTAGTAGTACTGACGAATATCATGCAAACTGCTACTACGGCTACTAGCTAATCATCGAGCGAACAGCAGTCCCGAAGGTATCTGTGGTGGAACAATAGGCCCGAAGGTCTCTGTGGTGGAGCAGCAGGAATGGAAAATACAATTTTGAAGGAAGTACAAAAAGGATATTTATTTAAGCGAAAAAGTACTTTTCACAAAATTTCAACAAAAATTCCATTGGAAGATTCCTGTCAAGAGCTCCTTTAGACTGAATTTTAAAGAAAATAAATTTTCGTTTATCAACTCCTCAATTTTAAATATATTTTTTTTAGTTTTATATCCGCTTACAAAGACTACCGCAGTATTGTAATCACGGTTGCCACAGTTGTACTTCATAGTACTTCATAAATTTTCTCTAGATAAATAAAAATAAAATTTTGACAAAATATTCAATAAAAATAAAATTTTGACAAAATTTTCTATAGAAATAAAATTTTGACAAAATTTTCTATAGAAATAAAATTCTGACAAAATTTCCTATAGAAATAAAATTTTTAAAAAAATTTCCATAGAAATAATATTTTCAGAATTTTTTCTATATGAATAAAATTTTGACAAAATATTCAATAAAAAATAAAATTTTGACAAAATTTTCTATAGAAATAAAATTCTGAGAAAATTTTCTATAGAAATAAAAGATTGAGAAAACATTCTATAGAAATAAAATTTTGACAAAATTTCCTATACAAATGCAATTTTTGCAAAATTTTCTATAGAAATAAAATATTGGTAGAATTTTTTTTTGTCTCAAGTTTCGACCATGACTAATGGTTCGCATTGTTTTAGTACGCGATCAATAACTTCTCATCTAGAAAGTGTTCGTGTGGAAGCGTAAAGAGTGCTATTTTCGGATAAAACATTCTTAAAATTCAATAATATCGTGTTTTTGACTATGGCTTTTATAAAATCGAGATTTTCTTCCCGAATGAACTTGTCTGTTTTGCCAAATTTGTATAAGACTTTTAGCAAATAAGTTTGTTAAAGACTTTCTCAAAATGTTTTGTCAAAACTATTGTACCATAATTCTGAAATTGGCTCAAAAATGTCTACAAAAAAGGTACTAAATCATTCGCGGGGGTACTAAGGTACTGACAAAGGGGAAAAAGTATTGAAAAAAGTACTATAGTACTGTATTTTCCATCCCTGTGGAACATTAGGTCCGAAGGTCTCTGTGGTGGAACAGTAGGTCGGAAGGTCTATGTGGTGGAACAGTAGGCCCGAAGGTCTGTGTAATAGTTATTTCGCGTTTGGGAATAAATTCCTCAGACGACGCAAAGAAAATATCACCGAACTTCGAGATGAACGATTTGCAATGAACCACTCGTAACACGATCTGCACTTAGCTGTATACAGTATGTTAGATGCAGGTGTTTGTCCAAAGCCTCAGTCAGTCGCCTATCCGAGTCAGCCTTTGGTTGCAGTGGTTTCACTGCAATGTGGAACGCCGTTCGGACTCGGCTATAAAAAGCAGGTCCCTTGTCATTGAGCTTAACATGGAATCGGGCAGCACTCTGTGATAAGAGAGAAGTTCACCAATGTGATATCACAATGGACTGAATAGTCTAAGTGAGCCTGATACATCGGGCTGCCACTTAACCTAACCTAACCTAACCTTGGTTGGCAAAACGTCCACCATATAAGTACGGCATACAATGAGGCGACTGAGAATTGTCATTGCTTGCATGAAATTAACAATTAATTTCTTGTCACCAGAAATCACTCCCATGTAGCCACTAAGCGGTTGATCACACGACCTAGTGGTGTGTGTGTGGTGTTGGTTGGTTGGGTGACGTAGGTAGCGTTAATAATGTAAGGCAAAATGGACTAAGTCACTTTTGTACGTAAAAAACACTAAGTCGATTTTGTCACGTTACAAGTTTCATTTCGATTCACTTGAAATTAACATTTTAGCAATGTGTGCCAAATTGAGTTCAAATTCGTTAGGATATGAATATAGCTCCCATATATATACGCCTGATTTGGAGAAATATGGTAGACAAAGTCATATTTTACACCCATTTGCAATGGAATTTTAATTAAATTTATTTTATTTTACTCAGAGAAGGGATTTAATATTCTATATGTGTCGAATTTCATCCAAATTAGTCAAGATTTATTTTCAGGGACGACGTCAGCGCTAATTTCCCCAGACTTTCCACAAATCGGATAAGATAATGCTCCGACTTTATCCTTGGAAAATCCCCCAAAGCAAAATATCTAAAAATGTCTCCAATATGAGAAATATAAATACCTCAAATACATATGTATCGATCGATGAGTCATAGAATCACTTTTGTGCAATTGCATAAAAAGGGCTCTAGCTTGTTATACCCTCCACCATAGGATGGGGGTATATTAACTTTGTCATTCCGTTTGTAACACATCGAAATATTGCTCTAAGACCCCATAAAGTATATACATTCAGGGTCGTGGTGAAATTCTGAGTCGATTAAAGCATGTCCGTCCGTCTGTTGAAATCACGCTAACTTCTGAACGAAACAAGCTATCGACTTGAAACTTGGCACAAGTAGTTGTTATTGATGTAGGTCGGATGGTATTGCAAATGGGCCATATCGGTCCACTTTTACGTATAGCCCTCATATAAACGGACCCCCAGATTTGGCTTGCGAATCCTCTAAGAAAAGCAAATTTCATCCGATCTGGCTGAAATTTGGTACATGGTGTTAGTATTTGGTCTCTAACAACCATGCAAAAATTGGTCGACATCGGTCCAAAATTATATATAGCCCCCATATAAACCTATCCCCAGATTTGACCTCCGGAGCCTCTTGGAAGATCAAAATTCATCTGATTCAGTTGAGATTTGGTACGTAGTGTTAATATTTGGCCTCAAACACCAATGCCAAAATTGGTCGAAAGCGGTCCATAACTATATATAGCCCCCATATAAACCGATACCCAGATTAGACCTCCAGAGCCCCTTGGAAGAGCAAAATTCATCCGATTAGGTTGAAATTTTATACGTGATGTTAGTATATGATATCCAACAACCATGCAGCAATTGGTTCATATCAGTCCATAATTATATATAGCTCCATATAAACCCATCCCGAAATTTGGTTTTGAAGCTTCTTGGAGAAGCACAATTCATCCGATCTGGTTGAAATTTTGTACGTTGTGTTAGAAAATGATATTTAACAACCATGCCAAAAGTGGTCCATATCACTCCCCATATAAACCGATCCCGAGATTTGGTTTTGGAGCCTCTTAGAGGAGCAAATTTCAACCGATCTGGTTGAAATTTGGTACATTATGCTAGTATATGGCCGTTAACAACCATGCCTAACTAGTCCATATCGGTCTATAGTTGTATATATCCCTGAGATAAATCGATCCCCAATCACATAAAAATTAGTCCATATCAAGTTCATAATTGTAACCCCATATAAGCGACCCCCATATTTCAATTCTGGCTCTCCACGTACCGCGCAAAAGCCCCCCCCCCATATTTCAATTCTGGCGCTCCACGTACCGTGCAAAAGTCCATATCGATTCGTAATTATTTGTAGGCTTACCTATACATAACTTTTTTGTCTAATATATACCACGTATGGACTAACTCACAATTTAGAAAACGATGTGAAAAAGTTTTAAGATACCTTGCCATCGGTAAGTATTACATATACTTGTTATTTCTCTTTTTTACTTACATTGTGTTTCGTCCCAAGGAGTTTGTAATTATAAATCTAGACAATTTGGGAATATAAACCATTATATAGTTCCCAAAAATTTTGAAGGAGTTAAATTGTTATCAAAATGTTTGGTTTAGGGAGCCACCGTGGTGCAATGGTTAGCATGCCCGCCTTGCATACACAAGGTCGTGGGTTCGATTCCTGCTACGACCGAACACTAAAAAGTTTTTCAGCGGTGGATTATCCCACCTCAGTAATGCTGGTGACATTTCTGAGGGTTTCAAAGCTTCTCTAAGTGGTTTCACTGGAATGTGGAACGCCGTTCGGACTCGGCTATAAAAAGGAGGTCCCTTGTCATTGAGCTTAACATGGAATCGGGCAGCACTCAGTGATAAGAGAGAAGTTCACCACTGTGGTATCACAATGGACTGAATAGTCTAAGTGAGCCTGATACATCGGGCTGCCACATAACCTAACCTAACCTAACCTTGGTCTACATAGTGGTGAAAGATATAATATAGTTGGCCTCGCCCGACTTTAGAATTTGCTTACTTGTTAATTGTTGTATTGTTTTTACTACATAAAATTATTGATAAATGTAATAATCTGAATAGTCTGGGAGATACTGAAATAAAATAGAATGCTACTTGAACTTAACCTAAGTCCTATTTAAGGTGGGTGTGGCTCGACTGTTATCGGATGCACATGCCCCATATCATGTGACTTATATATCTTAAACATTTATGTCTACGTTAAGCCTATGAATTGAATGTCTTCAGGTACAACATTATTAAATATCATTATCATCGTCGTCGTCATACACAATGTGCTTTCATCAAACAATAAAAACTGGGAGCAGGTACGAATGCATTAAGACACTTGATGATTGAACGGTATCCACGGGTGTTTTGTTTAGGCGGACGTGCGATCTAATTTGCATGCAACATGATTTTTTAATAAGACGTCTATTCACAAAACATGCGTCACATACATCTATGCTAGATTGCATTCGGCATACATATGTCCCTGAATGTATTACCAATAAGTGTGATATTCACAATAGTTTGAATAATAAGGTGGGGAAAATGCATTGAAAAATGGGCTACAAGTTGAGATTATAATTCCTCAAAAAGTAGCCGACCATTTTTATTTTTTATACCCTAATCCACATAGTGGTCAGGGTATAGTAAGTTTGATCGGCCAAAAAATGTGCCTACCAGAAATATTGATTTTAGACCCCATAAAATATATACCGATGGACTCAGAATCACCTCCTGAGTCTAGCGCTTGGTGTCCGTCCGTCCGTCCGTCTGTCCATGTATTTGTTGTTCACAGGATTCCGGTCGCAATTATTAACCGATTTTGATGAAATTTGGTACAGGGAGTTTTTCGAGCACAAGAACGAACGCTATTGAATTTGGAAGAAATCGGATCAAATTTAGATATAGCTCCCATATATATGTATCGCCCGATATCGACAAGTGGGGACACATTCAAACCGATCGTCACCAAATTTGGCAAAAGGTAATCTTTTCCATCGCCCTTCAAGTCTGCAAAAAATCATCGAAATCGGTTCAGATTTAGATATAGCTCTCATATATATGTATCGCCCGATTTTCCAAAATTTGGCCACAAAACCTTTATTTATCAACCGATCTTACTCAAAGTTGGCTAAATATAATCTTCTATAGCACTAACTATATGCGCAAAAAATCATCGAAATCGGTTCAGATTTAGATATAGATATAGCTCCCATATATATGTATATCCCGATTTTCCCAAATTTGGCCATAGAACCCTTATTTATTAACCGATCTTACTAAAAGTTGGCTAGATCCAGTCCCCTACAGTACTAACTATATGTGCAAAATTTCATCGAAATCGGTTCAGATGTAGATATAGCTCCCATATATGTATCACCCGATTTTGAAAAATTCGCCCCTAATAACCTTATGTTTGACCATACAGGCCTCATTTCTTAACTGATCTTACTCAAATCTTGCACAAGGTAACCTTTTGTGGTATTAATCAAACCCGCAAAATATTATGCAAATTGGTTCAGATTTAGATATAGCTTCCATATATATGCATCGCTCGATTATCCCAAATTTGGCCATAGTACTCTTATTTTTTAACCAATAATACTCAAATTTTGATGTACTAGACGATCGTGCTTATACGTACTTGTAGCTCTTACATAAGAACATTGCTCGATTTTTACAAATTTGTATTTATTACCCACACTAATTTAACGATTTTCTCTTTTTTAATAATGGGCTCAATATTAGTGGCATACTAGCCCCGTAGGCGCAATATCAACACAGCCAGTGTTGCTAGAAGTAGGGGAAATTCCCTATATGTAGGGTTTTTCTAATATTAAGCGTCTTGTAGGGACGTAGGGCCACAATGTAGGACATTTTCACTCAACACAATTTGTAATAATTTTTACATTTTGGTGGCCCTAGAGGAGGAAATTAGAAGCCGGCAAGGCTTGATCTTTAACAATGTGTGGTAAACTTTATTCCTGTAGAAAATTTTGTCAACATTTTATTTCTATAGAACATTTTGTCAAAATTGTATTTCTATAGAAATTTTTTTCAAAATATTATTTCTATAAAAAATTTTCTCAAAATTTTATTTCTGTGGAATTTTTTCTCAAAATTTTATTTCTATAGAATTTATTGTCAAAATTTTATTTCTATAGAAAAATTTCTCACAAAAATTTGTTTATAGAAACTTTTTCCAAAATTTTATTTTTATAGAGATTTAACAAAAAAAGATTACTAATTTGGGAAGAATTCTACCAACTGTGGCAACCGTGGTGGTAATACAAATTTATATTCTAAGTTATATACGTTGCATATTCATGTTTTAAGATAATAAACTACTTACAACCATTTTTGTTTTGTAAAGCTTTTTAAATTTAACGAAAAATATAGTAGGGAAAATTGTTAGTGAATGTATGGGAAAGTAGGGAACTGTTTTTGTCCTTGTAGGGTAAACCGAACATTTTCCCTGGCAACATTGACTATGAGCTATAGTCAGACTGACACAAAGCACCCATAGACATGTACCCCTTAATTTTCTTAAATATGCAACTGCGGTTTATCTCCCAGACCTATATGTTACCCCACAAATGCTTATGATTACTAATTCTGTAATGGTGGTTTAGGGTATGATATAGTCGGCCCCGCCCGACTTTCTACTTTACTTACTTGTTTTAAACTCATATTGATATTTTTGTTACTGAAGTTAATTAAAAAAATGAAAGTATATACGACCGTAAATTCAGATGGGCCGAATCTTAAATACCCTCGACCATAAATCAAATATATTATTGCTGCTTGTGAAACCCCCTCGTGGCAAAATTTCAGTTGGAGTTGATAAAACATCTCAATAAGACGGATTCAAATGGTATGCTTCCCGTAGATAAATAAAAAGTTTTTATTTAAATGCTACATCTGAATTTTACTTCGAAATTGTGATGTTTAGCAACACGGTTCATATGGGGAATATATCAAACTCTTACCGATAGAACAAACTTTGACATATCTCTTTATAAACCTATCATACCTCTAGATTTCCAATTTCAGGACAAGCGGATGAAAATGGCATTGTATATAAGCTCAAGAAATCGAATCGGTCTATATGGTAGATATTAGAGGTCTGCACAATTCCATTTGTAAATGCAGAGTACACATGTACTTGCTAAATGAGTACATCTATTTGAGAGAATCGCAAAACAATTGGTACACATTTTGATGAACAGCAAAAGCCACGAGTAACTTCTTGTTGCTACTCTGATGTCTTCACCAACCGAACACATATTCCTCTTTCTCTCTTATTGAAGTGTACTCAGAGTGATCACGTCGAGTATGTTGCGAGAACAAAACTTCATAGAGTACTCCATGTACCACGTGCAGATTCAGAAAGACAAGAAAACAGTTACTCTCCATAATATATATTTTCGGATTGATATAAAGAACGGAAAACGTTAAGGTAAGTGTGTGACATACATAAATATATGAAATATGTGACATACATACATATCTATGATTAATAATAATGGAAAGTTTTGCTTCGCACATAACTGAGCAATACTTGTGGTACCACGTGAAGTGAAGAGAATCCATGTTGTACTTTTTCTCAAGTACTTACATTTTTATTGTTCCTTTTTTTCGGAACACATATTGTTTCGGATAAGTATTTGGTGGTATTTGACAAGCAAGTGTTCTCTTCACTTCACTACTTGTGCTCTGATAGAAAGACAGTGTATATACTATATTCGACAGCGAATTGCATACATGTAGTGAAAAGTTATTCGATGCAGACCTGTAGTAGATATATCAAAACATGGCCGATATACACCTTATTCAGGACACATATTTTTGGATCTAAAATACTTCTAGTTTTCCATTTTCTAAAAAATCGGTTACAAATTGCGATTTATAGAAACTCAAGATGTCAAATTGGGAGATGGGTATATGAAGGCTATATCAAATCATTGAACGATATATACCAAATTTACCACAGCTCTTTACGAACTAAACTTGGGGTGTGTTTTCATTTCATACTTCAAGCAAATCGAATGAAAATTGCGGCTTTCATTCAGTGTTGCCACACGATCCAACTAAAATTTACCAAAATTTGGAGAAAATTTTATTTTACAAAATTTTATTTCTATAGAAAATTTTGTCAAAATTTTATTTCTTTAGAAATTTTTTTTAGAATTTTATTTCTATAGAAAATTTTGCATTAACTTTTATTTCTACAGAAACTTTTATCAAAATTTTATTTCTATGAAAATTTTGTCAAAATTTTATTTCTATAAAAATTTTTGTCAAAATTTTATTTCTATAGAAAATTTTGTCAAAATTTTGTTTCTATCGAAAATTTTGTCAAAATTTTATTTCTATAGAAAATTTTGTTAAAATTTTATTTCTATAGAAAATTTTGTTAACATTTTATTTCTATAGAAAATTTTGCCATAATTTTATTTCTTTAGAAATTTTTGTAGGAATTTTATTTCTTCGGAATTTTTTGTCAGAAATTTATTTTTATAGAAAATTTTGTCATAACTTTTATTTCTACAGAAAATTTTGACAACATTTTAAATCTATATTTATTATAGTTCTATATTTATTATTTCTACAGAAAATTTTGTCAAAAATTTATTTCCATAGAAAATTTTGTCAAATTTTTAGTTTTATAGAACATTTGTGAGGAGGAAAATTTGCAAGATCTACCAAAACGTCAAAAATTCTACATTTCTACAAAGTGGTGCAGGGTATAATATAGTCGGCCCCGCCCGACTTTAGACTTTACTTACTTGTTTTTTATGTAAACAAATATGAATAACTTTATAAAAATAATTTCGTCATCTGAAACTCAAGCCCATTTTACTGTTCTTGCTCATTCATGGCAGCATTGTTTATTTCAACGTTGGGGAAAACAAACAAGAAGCGAATAATGCCGAGATGCACATGTATGTGGAAATGCAGCACCTTCTTTTGTTATTTCTTTAAGTGGGCATTTACAAGGAGCATACTTACGTACACTCATCAGACTCAATTCTACCGCTATTGTCGCCTGCCTAAGAAGGTGATGTTACTATGTCTACGCCTTATACAGATGGTTACAAAGATAGTTTCTGATAAGAGAGCGTGTTCGCGTATTCTACAAAAAGAATTCGAAAAGTTGTCACAATCATTTTCTCTGCATGTAGGAATACAAGCTGGTGGGTAAAAGAGTCTATACGGTGAAATTAGATGTAAGACAAAAACAGAAATGAAAACGCGACTCTGTGGTTTTGTATTTACCTTTCGATGGCATAGGCTTCAGCATTGATGTTGATGTTTGTGATGGCCTGCATGTGGTTACGTGTTTATGATATCTTTAAGAAAAATATTCATTTTCCTGTAACATTGAGACCTTCATTTATAGTTAGGTTAAATTCATGTAATCAGCAGATACACCATCATTTGCGAATAAGTATCGACTCATACAGCGGCGGTTTTTTCGATAGTATACACCGCTGCCATATCGGTCCACTTTTACGTGTAGCCCCCATATAAACGGAACCCCAAATTTGGCTTCGAGGCCTCTAAGAGAAGCAAATTTCATCCGATCCGGCTGAAATTTGGTACTTGGTGTTAGTATATGGTCTCTAACAACCGTGCAAAAATTGGTTCACATCGGTCCATAATTATATATAGCCCCCATCATTAGCGTAGCTAGACAATTTTCCTAGGGGGGCTATAGCCCCCCTAGCTAAAAATTTATATTTCATTTATTTATATTTCAATTAATGTTTTATTTCATAAAAATTAATTTAAAAAAATTAGACATCAAAATAACTCGAAAATTAATTTATAATAAAGCAAGTAAAAGTAGTTCCACACATTTCCCAGCAAAAAAATTTGGAAGTTCTTCCAAAGACACAACTTTAAAAGCACTTCCAGAAGATGTACTCCCAATGATGTTCTTTATTTTAGCTACTCAGGAAGTTCTTTAAATTCAATTTTTTATAACTGGGTTTTTTCATACTTTTAATGGGAAATTTTAACTTTTTTGTTTCAAATACCTTAAAAACGAAGTAAGAATTCATAATATGGTACAAATAATTTGAATTTTGTCAAAAAAATTCTAAATCCAATCTGAAAAACTTGTGAGTTTTTAAAAATATTTGAGGTCAAACGTTTCCGACAAGCATTAGAATCCATTAAAAATTATTTATTTGACAAAAAATAACAGAATTTTTTAATTTACATTCAAAACATTGAATTCGGATCACACCTAAAGAAGTGATGCAAATTCAGTGCAACGGCTGTTGAAATGGAGGACTTCCGTCCTATGACAAGCCTATGTTAAATTCATCCCTTCTTCGCCAATTGTGCACCACTTCCGGATCCAAAAAGATCATTTTCATTACTTTTTTGGCGACGCTTTTTTGGCTGGGCTTGTTTATTTTTTATAAAAATGGAAAATCGTAAATAGGTTTTCAAATTCTGGGGGGGCTAAAATTTTTCTGGGGGTCTAAGCCCCCTCCCCAGAGGCCTTCCTACGCTTATGGCCCCCATATAAACCGATCCCCCGATTTGGCTTCTAAGAGAAGCAAATTTCATCCAATCCGGCTGAAATATGGTACATGATGTTAGTTATGGTCTCTAACAATCATGCAAAAATTGGTCCATATCGGTCCATATATATAGCCCCCATATAAACCGATCACCAGATTTGACCTCCGGAGCCTCTTGGAAGACCAAAATTCATCTGATTCAGTTGAAATTTGGTACGTGATGTTAATATATGGCCTCAAACACCCACGCAAAAATTGGTCGATATCGGTCCATAATTATATCTAGGCCCCATATATATCGATCCCCAGATTTGACCTCCGGAGCACCTTGGAAGCGCAAAATTCTTCCCATTCGGTTGAAATTTGGTACGTGATGTTAGTATATGGTATCCAACAACCATGCAGGAATTGGTTCCTATCAGTCCATAATTATATATAGCTCCCATATAAACCGATCGCCAGATTTGACCTCCGGTGCCTTTTGGAGAAGCAAAATTCATCCGATCTGGTTGAAATTTGGTACGTGGTGGTAGTATATGATATTTAACAACCATGCAAAAAGTGGTCCATATCAGTCCATAATCATTTATTGCCCCCATATAAACCGATCCAGAGATTTGATTTTGCAGCCTCTTGGAGGAGCAAATTTCATCCGAGTGAATTTCAGTCTTTCGTAGAAGTGTATACGCAATCCATGGTGGAGGGTACATAAGATTCGGCCAGGCCGAACTTACGGCCATATTCTTGATTTACCATACACAAAATAATTAGTTAAGATATATGGAGTACTTTGTCGAGTTTGCTGGAACTCGATGCACAGTCAATGTGAATAGTTATAACATTTGCTTATTGTTTTGTTGAAAATAGATTGCAAATAAATGAATAAAATTTTGACAAAATTTTCTATAGAAATAACATTTTGACAAAATGTTCTATAGAAATAAAATCTTGACAAAACTTTCTATGGAAAGAAAATTTTGACAAAATTTTCTATAGAAGTAAAATTTTGGTAGATTATTTTTGGGGATCGGCTATATATAACTACAGACCGATATGGACCAATTTTGGCATGGTTGTTAGCGGCCATATACTAGCGCACAGTACCAAATTTCACCACGTACCAAATTTCAACCGGATCGGATGAATTTTGCTTCTCCAAGAGCTCCGGAGGTCACATTTGGGGATCGATTTAAATGGGGGCTACATATAATTATGGACCGATATGGACCAATTTTTGCGTGGTTGTTAGAGTCCATATACCAACACCATGTACCAAATTTCAACCGAATCGGATGATTTTTGCTCATCCATGAGGCTCCGGAGGTCAAATCTGGGGATCGGTTTATATGGGGGCTACATATAATTATGGACCGATACGGACCAATTTTTACATGGTTGTTAGAGACCATATACTAGGTTAGGTTAGGTTAGGTTATGTGGCAGCCCGATGTATCAAGCTCACTTAGACTATTCAGTCCATTGTGATACCACAGTGGTGAACTTCTCTCTTATCACTGAGTGCTGCCCGATTCCATGTTAAGCTCAATGACAAGGGACCTCTTTTTATAGCCGAGTCCGAACGGCGTTCCACATTCCAGTGAAACCACTTAGAGAAGCTTTGAAACCCTCAGAAATGTCACCAGCATTACTGAGGTGGGATAATCCACCGCTGAAAAACTTTTTGGTGTTCGGTCGTAGCAGGAATCGAACCCACGACCTTGTGTATGCAAGGCGGACATGCTAACCATTGCACCACGGTGGCTCCCATATACCATATACTAACACCATGTACCAAATTTCAACTGAATCGGATGAATTTTGCTCCTCCAAGAGGCTCCGCAAGCCAAATCCGAGCGTCGGTTTATATGGGGGCTGTATATAATTATGGACCAATTTTTGCGTGGTTGTTAGAGACCATATACTAACATTTCAGCCGGATCGGATGAATTTTGCTTCTCTAAGAGGCTTCGCAAGCCAAATCTGAGCGTCGGTTTATATGGAGGCTACATATATTTTTATGGACCGATATGGACCAATTTTTGCGTGGTTGTTAGAGACCATATACTAACACCATGTACCAAATTTCAACCGGATCGGATGAATTTTGCTCCTCCAAGAGGCTGCGCAAGCCAAATTTGAGCGTCGGTTCATATGGGGGCTATATATAATTATAGACCGATGTGGACCAATTTTTGCATGGTTGTTAAAGACCCTATTCTAACACCATGTACCAAATTTCAGCCGGATCGGATGAAATTTGCTTCTCTTAGAGGCTCCGAAAGCCAAATCGGGGGATCGGTTTATATGGGGGCTATATATGATTATGGATCGATGTGGACCAATTTTTGCATGGTTGCATCGGATGAATTTTGGTTCTCCAAGAGGCTCCGCAAGCCAAATCTGAGCGTCGGTTTATAAGGGGGCTATACGCAAAAGTGGTACGATATGGCCCATTTGCAATACCATCCGACCTACATCAATAACAACTACTTGTGCCAAGTTTCAAGTCGGTAGCTTTTTTCGTTCGGATTTCAACAGACGGACGGACGGACGGACATGCTTAGATCGGCTCTGAATTTCACCACGACCCAGAATGTATATACTTTATGGGGTCTTAGAGCAATATTTCGATGTGTTACAAACGGAATAACAAAGTTATGGAGGGTATAAAACAAATTTATATGAATATGTGGTGCTTACTGCCTCGCATGGACTTCATCTTGCTACTAAAATCCCGCAAGGCGAAATTTTACATATTCGCCCAAATCGTATACACGCCTAATATTTCTAGCCAACACATCCCATTTACATCGAATTCTGAATTTGAGACCCATTTTGATCATATTCAACTATTCCTTCCTTCCAGCCTTTCTGATATTCATATGAAGTGTGAGTTTATTTTGTCGTTTTAGATTTTTTTATTTTGATGTAATCCGTTGAAAATCGCTTAATCGCCTTTTTATGGACCTATGGTTAGAGTTGTTTGGTTTACCACAAGACTCATTGGTCGTTGCTTTTTCGGTTTTTGAATGAGCCGTTGAAGCATTTCTTTCACCAACCAACATTGGACAATTTCATTGATAGAGTGTTGATAAGAGATTATTCTAATATCAAAAGTAGATTTTAAAAGGTTTTCCTTTTTTATGGTGGTGGCGGTGTTGTTGTTGTTGCTGCTGTTATTTAATTCCAAATACCATATGTTCGTTGATTTTAGTTTAAGTGACATTATTTGGTTTTCCATTCTGGCATTAAGTGCCATTTTATGCATCTAATATCCATCCATTGGTGGAGGTTATAATGGGGGTCTATACCCAAAGTGGATATTATCATACGCCATTGTGAGAGAGAAAAAGGCTTGGGATTAGTGGCATGTTGTGTTTTATTGTAATGGTGGATTAGATTGAGTCAAAAGCAATTACAAAGCGAATTTCTTTGGAAATTGTTCTCATTTATTGTTGATAGGATTAATTAGAGCTTTAAGAGCGCTTTATTTGCCCAGGTATTATCACACATAGCACTACTATTGGGTCATCTATGATGAACATAATGATAATGCCTTCATCATTAAATATAGAATGTAAAGGTGACGGAAAATAGAAGAAATTTGTTATAGAGGAGGCAGGGTGGAGGTTTAAGTCATTCTATAATTATCTCAATTAATATAATAAAAACTGCAACGGAAAAATACCTACTAACTATGAAGATGAAGATTGAAATCAAAATTCATATCGAACACTTTGTAATTTTTTGCAATTCATTGAATTGACCAAATATGCTTAACAAAGGAAACGTTTTAAACAAATCGGATGTTTGAAAGAAGTGACCCTTATAATGATGAAATACTCGCAAAAAACTTAGTATGAACAATTCTTCAAAAATGATCAAAAACTGCCCAAATCATTTATGGAAATTTCTTAATGAAACATTCCCCAAGTAAAATGAGACATTCCACAACTAACAGTCTCAAACAATGTGAACCTGTTAGGACACTATAGTCAATCTAACTTTATTTTGGTTCATGGAAATGAACATATTTTAGTTAAAATTACCCAATATGGGAAAGTTTCCTTGACTTTATTAATTGTATACGTTACTAGCGTAACCCGGCCCGCTTCGCTGCGCCTTCCGAAGCGTATTTGGAGGAACATTTTGCGTTAACTTAGTCAACTATATCCTTCGTGCTGAAAACAAATTCGAAAAGATTAGAATTCTTTTAAACAAATCGGACTACTTGATTTTTCGTTTATAGGTACAAATACGGCGGGAGAGGGTGTACCTTCTTCTATATTTCTTGTGAATTTTAAGTGTGGTTTGTCAAGGAAAGGTATCCTTCTCCTCAACATATCTGAAAATTAAGCATTATATTATAATAACATACAAAGAATTACTGTTTCCCATCCAATAAATCGGAAAAAGCAAAAGTAGTAAAAAATTTTACCACATTAACATTTGCTAAAATGTTGGAAAATAATGCACCCTCTACGATGGCTGCCAATTTCATGTAAATTTAAGTTCTTTACTAAAAAGAAGTCTGGCAGAAGCCTGTGCAAAAATCATAAAATTATGTACCGAGTTCCCATTTACGGACAACCCTCTACTTTCAACTTAAGAAAAAAAAAAGCGGACAAAAGGGAACCCTCTCTGTACTCATAAGAAGTCTGGCAGAAAGAAGCCTGTGCAAAAATCATAAAATTATATACCGAGTTCCCATTTACGGACAACCCTCCACTTTCAATTTAAGAAAAAAAAAACGGACAAAAGGGAACTCTCTCCCCACCTTCGCTCCACTCTGACCTGATATCGGACTATCACGTACCCTATATTAATTTCGCAACTACTCAATGGTCCCTATAAATTCTATCGAAGTAAATCGACAAAGTTTATTTCAATTTTCCCCTTCCCCAACCAGATATCGAAAAATCATATATTAATTTAAAAATCATGTATAAATTTAATCACCTCGTCCCACGTTCCCTGTAAATTTCAAGTAGATCGGAGATGTTTAATTTTTGCTCTATTGTTTTAAAGGGACGTCACTTTCCCCGATACAATATCGGCAAACACCGTAGTGAATAGCACCCCTAACCTTTCCTGAAAATTCTTGAAACTTTCCTTCAAGTGTGGGGCAATGAAGGTTGCCTCTTCATTCACAGAAAAAAATATCACCATCATATTTCCAATTAAAAAGTTAATTGAAGTTGAAAATGTTTTCAATTAATAAATTAATTGATACAATTAACTTTTTAATCATAGTAGAAACATTAAGTTAATTAAGTCAATGATTGAAAATTTTAAAATTTTTAATTAAAAAAATAATTGATACAATTAACTTTTTAATCAAATTCGGAAGACTAATTCAGTTAAAAAAGTGCTGATTTTTTTTTAAATTTTTAATTAAAAATGTATTTCAAACAATCAATTGTTAATCCAAATAAAAACTCTAAGTCAATTCAGAAAGTAACTAAAAATAGTTACCTTTTTTAATTAATAAATTAACTGAGTTTTGCAATCAACATCAATTAAATTTTTAATTGAATCAATTAAAAAATTAATTGAAATTTGCTGAAAAAATCAATTAATTTTTTAATCAAGAATTTGTTCTATGCCCAATTAAAACTGTGATTGATACTATCATTTTCGTGATTGAAGACATTTCAATTAAAAAATTAATTGGATCAATTAATTTGGTGATTGAATCAGAAAAAAAATTTTTTGTGTGTTTATAACCTTTTCCCCCGCTTCCTTTGTAAATTTCAAGAAAACTTAAATTTTTTATATTCCATGTTAGCCTGATACCGAAACAGGCAATTGACGTCCAAATGCATTATATCTAATTATACAATTATTTTTCGAGCTTTATGGACATATATAGATTAAGGAACATGGTTAATAGAGCCATTTTTTTTGCAGTTTTAGAGGAGGACCTCCTCCCCGACCAAATGTCGAAAAGCGTATCTTTTGTAAACGTCCCAGAAAATGTCAAGCAAATTATAAGCCTAAAGGGGCGGCCTCTCTTCCGTCCAAAAATCACAAAATCAGGTATCAACTACTACGGTTGACAGAGGTTACGATCTCTCCCCAGTCCTCTATAAATTTCAAGTAACTCGGATGTCTCCCTATACCCTTTTATTTTTATTAAAAAATCAGGAACCTGATATAAATTTCATAACCTCACCCATTTTTCCGTAAAATTTCAGTCGGGGGAGTTTAGTTTTGTTTTCACTGTACTTTAAAAAAAGTCGGGCAAAGGGGTGGCCCCCCTCCCCGACCAAATATCGAAAAATAATGTAGCGGATTTTTGTCTAGATGCTAACCCCAACATTCAATGAAAATTTCAAGCAAATCGCATAATTTTGTTCCAAGTTTCAAAAAGTAAGGCAAGGGGGAGGTCCCCCTCCCCGTCCGCATATGAAATCATCAGGTACCTCATATTAATTCCATAACCTCACCACATGTTCTCTTTAAATCTCAGATAATTTAGAGAATTTTAGTTTTTTCACTGTACTTTAAAAAAAGTCGAACAAAGGGGAGGTCCCCCTCCGCCATCAAATATCGAAATATAAAGTAGCGGATCTTTGTCTAGTTGCCAACCCCAACCTTCAATGAAAATTTCAAGAATATCGGTCAACTTTGGTCCAATTTTCAAAAAGTCCGTCAAAGGGGAGGTCCCCCTCCGCGACCAGGTGTCAAAAAATGAGGTACCCTATTTTCACCACATGAACGTCCCCTATGATCTCTGAAAGTTTGAAGTAAATCGGTTCAGCCGTTTCGGAGCCAACTCGGTACATACAAACAAACAAACAAACAAACAAATAAACAAACATAGATTGAATTATATATATATAGATTTAAGTGAACTATCGAAAAGAGAAAATTTTACACGAATGAAGCATACAAGTTGACTAGATTCGTATTTCCCACTAAATAGTTCAGAATTTCGTAAAGTTTGTAAATTTTACAAAAAAATGCGTCCATCATGAACTTCGTAGGTCGCAAAGACCTTTTCCAATTTTGAGTTCAATTTTTTTTCTTCAAACTACGAAATTTCCTTTAACAAATGAAAAACAAACAATTATATCTAAACAAATTTCTTGAATTTGTCGAAGAAGTGCAGGACATTTTCCTTTTCGATTGAAATCGTATTGTTTATCTTTTATTTATTTAAATATTTTTTCTAATGCTAAACGATTCAAAAACGATTCATTGCTATAATTTTCTTTACAAAGTGCAAAGTTGTTCCAATCGTGTTTTGGTTCCTCCACGAGGCTACAGAAGTCAAAAATTGGGACTTGTTTTATATTGGAATTATATAAAATTATGAACCGATATAGATCAATTATTGCATGATTATTAAAATTCATATTCTGACATCACGTACCGAATTGTAACCGCATTGGTTGAAATGCTCATTAACAAGGCTCCGGAGGTACAATTCGGCGATCGGTTTAGTTGGAAATTTTTTTTTTATGGACTGATATCGACCAATTGTTGCTTGGTTGTTAGAGGATGAAATGTGTTCCTTCCAGAGGGTTCCTAAATCAAATCCGAGGATCTATTTATTTGATCGATATGGATCAATTTTGGCACGATTGTTAGGGGGGCATATACTGACATCACGTACCAAATTTCAACTGAATTGGATGAGATTTGCTCCTTCAAGAGGAACCTGATCGGTTTATAGGTGGCTATATATAATTATGCACCCACTTGAACCCGTTTTTGTATGGTTGTTAGAGGGTATATACGTTAGAGGTGTGCACGTGACACGAAATTGTCGTGACTCACGAAAATTTTCGTGACGAAATAATCCCGCTTACGAACATAAAATGCTTAGTTGAATTCATTTATAATTTTTGTGATATCTTAGGTATTAAGAGTTTTATAACGCTCTCGATTTTAATCATACTCATGTTTTCAGTCAGGTTCTGTAGGTAAATTACTCATAAAATTATTCGTGAGTCGCGAGGTTTTTCGTGAGTCACGACATTTTTCGTGAGTAACGATATTTTTCGTGAGTCACGACATTTAAAAGGTTTTCGTGCGTAAGTGTGCGTGAGTACAAATTTTCTTTTCGTGTGCATGCGTGAGCGTGAGTCCTACCAAAAAATATCGTGCGTGAGTGTGCGTGAATAAGATTTCTCCGTCGTGAGTGTGCGTGAGCGTGAGCAAAATATTACTCACGTGCACACCTCGCTCGTAATGCCATATGAATTTTTGAATTTCCTTGGACTTCCGTGTATATTGTTCATATAACAGGAGTCCTTCCTTATCCAATTTTCGAATTATTATTCTTGCGATTATGGGGTCTGTGTTCTCAATTTCGCAATCCATACTTTTAAGTGCCTGCACACACTCAATTGTTATGTCCAATAACGTTCTTATTTGACGTGAAGAGTGGTTGCTTACATTGGGTTGATCTAGCAATCTATCTGTTGTTGACTGGGACAATACTCTTTTGTTTCCATATCGCTGCTTCGAGATGTCCCAAGCTGCGTCATAATTTCTTGCCTCTACCGGCAAGTGCTTTATAATTATAAATGCCTCTCCTTTAACATGGGCTTTCAAATGGAACATTTTTTCCACTGCGGACAACCTTATATCCTCATGCACAAGCTTGGTATATATATCCTGAAACGTGGTCCACTCTTCCACTTTTCCATAAAAATCAGGAATATTCACCTCAGGAACTTTTATGCGCCTACCTCCATCTTTCATCTCGCCAATTTTTTGAAGCAGATTTTTTAATATTTCATGGTAGTGACGATCTACCTCGTCAATCTCCTCCACCACATTCATGCACTCTGGGTAATTAATTACTATCTGCAACTTCATGTTATCTATAGATGCACTTTGCCTTTCCCAGGATTGTTTTAAACTTTCCAACCAATATAACTCGTTTGCAAACTGCAACTCCTCGAGGCTTCTTCCAAACTTTTTAATGCTATGCCTTATTTGATACAACAACGCCTCTTTTCTCCTCTAACGACCGACGCTCCTCTTGAATGGCCGACAGGGCTCCAAAGACTCCATTATCTTCTACCAACCGTCTCCCCTCTTTATTGGTGGACGGGGTTCCAAAGATTCCATTATCTTCTATCAACCGCCTCACCTCTTTATTGGCTGACGGGGTTCCAAAGATTCCATTATCCGCGTCTATTGCTCCAGCTTCCTCTAAAGCCGATTTGTCGTCTTTAGCCAGATTCTCCATTATTATCGTTGTAACATCTTTTATTTGCTGATAATACTTATTTTTCACATAGTCTTCATTAGGTTTTATAATTGGTTCAAGTTTGGCATGATTGCGAGAAAACTCGTCCCAGAGCTCATTGAGTTTATTTTTAATTACCTCCTTTTGGCTACTTCTTATTAATTCTTTTTTGCTGCTTTTGCATAGCTCGACAATTTGGCATCCCAAATCTTTTTGACGTGTCAATAGTTTCACCAACATTTCTATTATTTTAAATCTTGACCACTTTTTGATTAATATTTGCACTATGTCGTTGTTTAAGCCACGACACACGCTTTGCTGGATCGACTGAATTTTTTTATATAAAAGGAAAACTCAGTTTTTCGAAGGACCAAGAATGATTAAGTAGCCAAGGAGTTTCTTTTATGAATGTTCGAACAACACTGCCTCATTTATTTCATTGAATATCTTACATTCTATGTTCCCAAATCGAGCTAGACTACTTAACATTACTTATCGCAACATGTTATCTATTCTTATATTAACAACCCAAAAAAGGGATCCATATGTTACTAGGTAAAAAAGAATAAGTACAATCATAAATTCCGAACCACTATCTCTTAAATATATACAAATATAAAAAGAATGCATACAAATATTTATACGTAGGATCTACTGATAATATGTTTACAGGGGGCTATATCGAAACATGGTCCGATAATCACCATTTTCGGAAGACCACTTTATAGTCCTAGAATACCGCTAGATTTCCAATTTCATGCAAATTGGATAAAAACTACGAATTCTAGAAGCCCAAGACCCCAAATGGGGCGATCGGTTTATATGGGAGCTATATCAAAACCTGGACCGATAACGCCCATTTTCGAACATGGCCTACGTGCAGACAAAATACGATTCAATTGCAAATTTCAGGACGATAGCTCCATTGTTGAAGACTGTAGTGTGATTACAACAGACATACAGACGACCAGGCGGACATGCTTATATCGTCTTAGAATTTCTCCCTGATCAAGAATATATATACTTTATATAGTCGGAAATCGATATTTCGATGTGTTACTAACGGAATGACAAACTTATTGTACCCCCGTAAATTTCCACTATAAAAGTTAATTTCTTATATAAATACGGTCAAAAACTTGTCAAAAATTTGGTCACGCGTGTAAATCGGTGAAATCGTTTATTTAAAAAATCAAATTAAATTTCTTTTTCAAGTTCAATTAGTATAAAATTCAGGAAAAATATTCAGTTAGGCTTTCGCTTTTCCAAATTCGAATTGCCGGGCCTCACGCTTGACACCTGCCATCAGATTTTGTACAGCAACCTTGTCCACCTTCTTCGCCGCAGAAAGCCAGTTTGCCTTGAACTGCTGCTCGTCCTTAGCAGTTTTTTTGGTCTTCTTTAGGTTCCGCTTGACAATAGCCCAGTATTTCTCAATTGGGCGGAGCTCTGGCGTGTTGGGAGGGTTCTTGTCCTTGGGAACCACCTGCACGTTGTTGGCGGCGTACCACTCCATGGCCTTTTTACCGTAATGTTAGGTTAGGTGGCAGCCCGAAGTATCAGGCCCACTTAGACTATTCAGTCCATTGTGATACCACATTGGCGAACTTCTCTCTTATCACTGAGTGCTGCCCGATTCAATGTTATGCTCAATGACAAGGGACCCCCTTTTTATAGCCGAGTCCGAACGGCGTTCCACATTGCAGTGAAACCACTTAGAGAAGCTTTGAAACCCTCAGAAATGTCACCAGCATTACTGAGGTGGGATAATCCACCGCTAAAAAAACTTTTTGGTGTTCGGTCGAAGCAGGAATCGAACCCACGACCTTGTGTATGCAAGGCGGGCATGCTAACCATTGCACCATTTTTTACCGTAATGGCAAGATGCCAAATCCGGCCAAAACAGTACGGAACAAGCGTGTTTCTTCAGGAAAGGCAGCAGACGTTTATTCAAACACTCTTTCACGTAAATTTCTTGGTTGACAGTCCCGGAAGCTATGAAAATGCTGCTTTTCAAGCCACAGGTGCAGATGGCTTGCCAAACCAGATATTTCTTTGCGAACTTTGACAGTTTTATGTGCTTGAAAATATCTGCTATCTTTCCCCTTCCTTTTGTCGTATAAAACTCCTGTCCCGGAAGCTGCTTGTAGTCGGCTTTGACATAGGTTTCGTCGTCCATTACCACGCAGTCAAACTTCGTCAGCATCGTCGGGGATCGCGCTTTGGCCGTCGTATTTTGTTTATCATCGCGATTTGGAGTCACTACCTTCTTGTAAGTCGATAGTCCGGCTCGTTTTTTGGCTCGATGCACGGTTGTAGACGATACACCCAGCTTATTTGCGGCATCTCGGAGAGAGAGGTTAGGGTTTCGCTTGAAACTACCGGCAACTCTCTTTGTCGTCTCAGCGGCTTCCGGTTTTCGATTTCCCCCCGATGCAGACTTCCTGGCTGTCGACAAACGTTCCCCAAACACTTTAATTACATTTGTAACGGTTGATTTGACAACTTTTAGCGATTTTACCAGCTTTGCGTGCGAGTAGCTCGGATTTTCGCGATGCGCGAGCAAAATGTTGATACGCTGCTCTTCTTGCTTGGACGGCATTTTGACAACTGAAGAGTGAATTCCAAAATCAAAATAGGAGCAACATTCTACACACACACACACACACCTTCAAAATGAGGGGTGTTCAGGTTTTTTAAATGCAAAATTGAAAGAAATACGTCAAGTTTATATTGACCAAATTTTGACCGTATCACCCTTTATCCCACCTCAGTAATGCTGGTGATATTTCTGAGTGTTTCAAAGCTTCTCAAAGTGGTTTCACTGCAATGTGGGTCGCCGTTCGGACTCGGCTATAAAACTCCTTTTTATAGCCGTCATTGAGCTTAACATGGAATCGGGCAGCACTCAGTGATAAGAGAGAAGTTCACCACTGTGTTATCACAATGGACTGAATAGTCTAAGTGAACCTGATATATCGGACTGCCACCTAACCAAACCTAACCTAAATGGAAGATGAAATGTGCCAGAATTTACAAGAAAAACTTTATTGAGCATTTTCATAATAAATTATGTTTAGATTCTGTAAAAGACGTTAATGTTTATCAAATATATGTTCTGAGTTCAGATCACTGTTGCCTTCAAATTGACAGGATTATTGGCTAACAAATTCATTAACTGATTTTCAAAAAACAAATAAATGTACAAATTCCACTTAAGTCTTCAATCGAACAATGAAAACGAAGTCGTGGAATAAAGCATTTGCTACTCCCCATATGGAAAATAGGTTTCAAAGTGTATTGATATGAATGAAGTTTCCCGGTGTAATCAAAATAGAGGGGTGACTGTAATCAAGCTTCAAATGGTGGAGCCGAAGCGGGATCGAGTAAAATTGCCTCGATTCAATGGCTCTGGTTCCTGCTGTAGTGAAAATCATTCTAACACTATCGAAAATGACGGTTGCTATCGATGGTAGCTCGATAGTGGACCCCCAACGATTACGCCATCATAGTTCTCCATTTTCAATTTCTTGACCATTCTTATTTCTTTGCTATTTAGAAACTACAATTTCTATCCGATTTACCCACAACCAGGTTGTCCTTTTGATTCATATAGCAATAAAATATAAACGATAAAATGAATTGTAGATTGCGTAAAATATCTATTGTGGGGTCTTGGTGTTTATTTTCTTTAATATTCCGTAGTGATCCTATTTGAGCAACTTTAGTTCACTCTTGAAAAACAGAAAGAAAACAATTAAGGCAGTCAAAATGCTTTTCCTATGTAAATTTCCACTATAAAAGTTAATTTCTTATATGTATATTTAATAAAATGCAAATCATTTAGAGTTTCATGCCAATGTATGATATTCGAATCAATGGAAAAAAATTCCCAAGTGAATCTCATTCCAAAGCCGAATAAGCTATAAACGTATTAAGTGACAATACAATGTGATTCATTTTTTCCCATCCCCCACGCTCGTAATGCCATATGAGATCAGTCAGCTTATGGATGTTTGATTGGGCAAAACTTTTTTTTTTTTTTTTGAAAAACAATAATATTTTGAAAAATCGAAAGCCAAACAAAAACCACACAAATCGCGCTCTCACACTTTTTCCCCGATTAAAGTGGAAAAGAAGATTAAATGAAGCAGATTAAGAAAAGCCATGATCACACACGATACACACGTTTGCCGGTATCTGTATGTAATTGGTAGCCGCGACACTATGCATTGTCATGCAACAGGAAGCATAATGTGTGACCCTTCTCTCATTGGCAGTAGAGATAGTATCGTAATCCGCTATCATAATACCAATCTTGGAGCGTATTGATGGGTAATTCATTCACTCCAGAATTGGTGGTCAATATTGATTTTAGAGAAGAGACAAAATTCAATAGTCTTGCGCTATGAGATTTCAAACAAATTAGAAATTTTAAGATTAACTTGAAGACAATCAATTTATGAAGTGTTTATGACAGGCTGTATATCAATGGTGATATGTTAATGAAGCCGGAGTAGGTTAAGCGTTTTAATTTAGAATAACAATACATGTGGATTAACTTTGACTAGTGTCCCGATTACAACACCAATGAAGCAGAAAATCTGAATGTTGGAATATATGCATAGGAAATTAGTTCAATATTTTGTCAAGTGAAAAACTAGAATATAGGTGGCATTTTATTGCTAGGAATTGTAATGAGAATCAAAACGTTGACTTTTCGACTCTTGGGGAAGTAGATTTTTTACCCATTTCAAAATTTTAATATATCGATTTCTAATAGTCGACTTTTGAGAATTTTGAAATTTAAAAAGTGTAAAAGTGCCACCGTGGTGCAATGGTTAGCATGCCCGCCTTGCATACACAGGGTCGAGGGTTCGAGCTAGGGTTGTCACACGGGATTAATTCAGTGCAAAGGGCCTTAGATTTCATACACGCAAAAAATAATTCTTTCCTCCCAAACGAAATTTTAGACAAACAAAGTTCGTTTCTCATTTGCTTTTCGTTGTAAGGAATTGTATTTGTATATACTTTTGTGATAAACGTTTATTCTTTTCCAGGATGTAAAAACAATTTCATAAAGACAAACTCAAAAAAAAAAAAAAAAAAATTGTTTTCTTGCTAATTGCATTTTCCCTCATATCTTTCTCACATCCACGAGGTTTTTTAGTTCTTAACACCTTTTCCTGTACACACACAATTTTTTTTTTCTGATTCAATCACGAAATTAATTGATCCAATTAATTTTTTAATTGAAATGTCTTCAATCACAGAAATGATAGTATCAATTAAAAAATTAATTGAAGGTCAATTAAAAAATTAATTGATCCAATTAAAAAATTAATTGATACTATTAATTTTTGTGATTGATTTTTGTTTCAATTAAAAAATTTTTTGATTCAATTAAATTTTTAATTGAATATTTTTTAAAACTCAATTAAAATTTTAATTGGAAAAATTTTCGTGAAATTTTTTTCTGTGTAATACCAACAATGTAGAAGAAATTATACGATTTTTAAAATTTTAAAATTTTTTTACCTTTCGCCTGGACGGAGAATCGAACGGCGGACCATGCACTTTGTAAGCCAACACACTAACCACTGAGCTATGTACCTGTTATGGTCATCAATAGATAAATATCCATATAAGTAATATTTATATAGCATAGCTTGCGGCGCCCATGAACCGAATAAACAAAGTTTATTTAACAGAAACAAACATTTAGTTTGGCACCGCGGAGCAGTGGTTGCTACGTCCGACTTGCATGCCAAGGATCGTGGGTTCGATCCCTGCTTCGACCAAAGTTTTTTTTTTTATTATATATTCCAGATATGTTCGGAAGATTCCGCAAAAATGTTCAATGGTACACCTTGAGTAAGAATTTATTATGAATGAAAACACAATTTCATCAAAATCGAAGTAAACAATAAGGTCCTCCTTTGAACAATGAGTTCATGTGAAATGAAATTCATGCATCATAAAATAAAAAGCACTGATAAAAGGTCCGTCGACAATATGACAAGATCGCGTTTATCTGATAAAAAAACAAGTATATACGGCCGTAAGTTCGGCCAGGTCGAAGCTTATGTACCCTCCACCATGGATTGCGTAGAAACTTCTACTGAAGCCGATGGCAAGGTATCTTAAAACTTCCTAACAACGTAATATATACCACATAGTCCATACGTGATATATATATTAAACTACAAAAGGGCCGATAAAATACGTATATAATTAAGTTTAAAGTTTCTATAGAAATAAAATTTTCTATAGAAGTAAAATTTTGACAAAATTTTCTATAGAAATAAAATTTTGTCAAAATTTTCTACAGAAATAAAATTTTGACAAAATTTTCTATAGAAATAAAATTTTGACAAAATTTTCTATTGAAATAACATTTTGGCAATGTTTTCTATACAAATAAAATTTTGGTAGATTATTTTTGACTCGAGTGGCAACCATGACTATGAACCGATATGGACCAATTTTTGTGTGATTATGGATCGGCTATATATAACAATAGACCGATATGGACCATATTTGGCATGGTTATTAGCGGCCTTATACTAACACCACGTTGCAAATTTCAACCGGATCGGATGAATTTTGCTCCTCCAAGAGGCTCCGGAGATCAAATCTGGGGAACGGTTTATATGGGGGCTATATATAATTATGTGGCGATATGGACCAATTCTTGCGTGTTTGTTAGAGACCACATTCTAACACCATGTTCCAAATTTCAACCGGATCGGATGAATTTTGCTCCTCCAAGAGGCTCCGGAGGACAAATCTGGGGATCGATTTATATGGGGGCTATATATAATTATTGACCGATATGGACCAATTCTTGCATGGTTGTTAGAGACCATATACTAACACTACGTACTAAATTTCAACCGGATCGGATGAATTTTGCTTCTCTTAGAGCAATCGCAAGCCAAATTTGGGGGATCGGTTTATATGGGGGCTATATATAATTATGGACCAATGTGGACCAATTTTTGCATGGTTGTTAGAGACCATATACTTACACCATGTACTAAATTTCAGCCGGATCGGATGAAATTTGCTTCTCTTAGAGCAATCGCAAGCCAAATTTGGGGGATCGGTTTATATGGGGGCTATATATAATTATGGACCAATGTGGACCAATTTTTGCATGGTTGTTAGAGACCATATACTAACACCATGTACTAAATTTCAGCCGGATCGGATGAAATTTGCTTCTCTTAGAGCAATCGCAAGCCAAATTTGGGTGTCCGTTTATATGGGGCTATACGTAAAAGTGGACCGATATGGACCAATTTTTGCATGGTTGTTAGAGACCACATACTAACACCATGTACCAAACTTCAGACGGATCGGATGAAATTTGCTTCTCTTAGAGCAATCGCAAGCCAAATTTGGGGGTCCGTTTATATGGGGGCTATACGTAAAAGTGGACCGATATGGCCCATTTACAATACCATCCGACCTACATCAATAGCAACTACGTGTGCCAAGTTTCAAGTCGATAGCTTGTTTCGTTCGGAAGTTAGCGTGATTTCAACATACGGACGAACGGACATGCTCAGATGGACTCAGAATTTCACCACGACCCAGAATATATATACTTTATGGGGTCTTAGAGCAATATTTCGATGTGTTACAAACGGAATGACAAAGTTAATATACCCCTATGGTGGTACATGGTGCTAGTATATGGTCTTTAACAAACGTGGTCTACACCGGTCCATTATTGTATATAGCCCCCCATACAAACCGATCCCCAGATTTGGCTTGCGGACCCTCATGGATGAGCAAATTTCATCCGATCCGGTTGAAATTTGGAACATGGTGTTAGTATATGGTCTCTAACAACCATGCCAGAATTAGTCCATATTGATCCATAATTATATACAGCCCCATATAAACCGTTATCAAGGTTTGACCTCCGAAGCCTCTTGGAGGAGCAAAATTCAACCGATCCGGTTCAAATTTGGAACGTGGTGTTAGTATATGGCCGCTGACAACCATACCAAAATGGATCCATATCGGTCTATAGTTAGGTTAGGTTGAAGTGGCAGCCCGATTAAGTTTCAAACTCACTTAGACTATTCAGTCCATTGTTCTATATATGGCCCATCCCCAATCACACAAAAATTGGTCCATATCGATTCATAATCACTCGAGCCAAAAATAATCTACCAAAATTTTATTTCTATAGAAATTTTTTTTTAAGATTTTATTTCTATAAAAAATTTTGTCAAAATTTTATTTCTATAGGAAATTTTATCAAAATTTTATTACTATACAAAATTTTGTCAAGATTTTATTTCTATAAAAAATTTTGTCAAAATTTTATTTCTATAGAAAATTTTATCAAAATTTTTTTACTATACAAAATTTTGTCAAGATTTTATTTCTATAGAAAATTTTGTCAAGATTTTATTTCTATAGAAAATTTTGTCAAAATTTTATTTTTACAGATTTTACTTCTGGTAATCTTTTAAATAATGGGGGTAAAAATCTACATATGTTAGATTTTAAATCAAGGCGTTATTTCATCGTTTTCTTGCACACTTGCACACGATGTTTATGATTCCTCTAAAACTCAAACAAATATGGTTCTTATAAATCCAGAATCTGATCTAGTAAAATCTTTGGATTTATCTTTGGATTTATCTTCGGGAAGTGTACTGGTTGAACTGATCTGCTTGTCATCAAATCCCCCTGAAATTTCCACAGGAAACTATAATATTTGATTCATGGTGGTGGGTATTTAAGATTCGGCCCGGCCGAACTTACTGCTTTATATACTTGTTTTTGTTAATTTTATTCATTTATTTGCAATCTATTTTCAACAAAACAATAAGCAAATGTTATAACTATTCACATTGACTGTGCATCGAGTTCCAGCAAACAAATATACCCCGTATGGACTAATTTACAATTGAGAAGACGGTGTTAACAAGTTTTAAGATACCTTGCCATCGGCAAGTGTTTCCGCAATCCAAGTTATTCGATTGTGGATGACTGCCTTAGTACAAGTTTCTATGTAATCCATGATGGAGGATACATAAGATTCGGCCTGGCCGAACTTACTTGTTTTACCTTTTTTTTATTGGTTTTCTATTCTTTTTGGGAAATTTAATTGTCCAAAACTTAAATTTTCACTTTAAACGGCTTAATTCCGTACTTTCTAAGACTTGTCCAAAAGGATTGCTTCGGAACTGAAAAAAAAAATGATAGGGGATTCCGGGGTGCGCTTTAAAAGAAATATTTGTGGACTTGTCAAAAAGGACTGCATCGGAAGTGGAAAAAACTTTATTGGGGATTCCAGGATGTGCTTTAAAAGAAATGTTTGTGAAACAACTTCCAATTTTTTTGTTTAGTTTACTCTTACTTTTAATTTAATCTTATGTGTTTTTGTTAATAAAATTGAATTAAACTATATTGGCTTAATTCACAACAATTTTTGGCGCTGTAGATTGTTATCACTTAAAATATTTAAAAAATCCCCAAAATTTCGGGATCCCGAAAAAATTCCGCAAAACCCCAGGATCCCTAGATTCTATATTTTGAAATCCCAAATCCCGGGATGTATAAAAATCGATTCCGAATGACAGCCCTAGTTCGAACCCAGTTTCAACCAAACACTAAAAACTTTTTCAGCGGTGGATTATCCCACCTCAGTAATGCTGGCGCATTTCAAAGTGTTTCAAAGCTTCTCTATGTGGTTTCACTGCAATGTGGAACGCCGTTCGGACTCGTCTATAAAAAGGAGAACCCTTGGCATTGAGCTTAATATGGAATCGGGCCGAACTCAGTGATAAGAGAGATGTTCACCACTGTGGTATCTCAATGGACTGAATAGTTAGCGTGATACATCGGGTTGCTATCTAACCTAACCGGACAGTTTCTCGAAATAATGTTGTCGTTGAAATTTTCATTCAATAGGTTAATTGTTTCGCTCGCAATATGGCGCAGGTGGCGCCATCCTGTTGAAACCAGTTTTCGTTTAAATGCATATATTGAAGTTTTGGCAACAAAAATTCATGATTCTGTATCGATACACGCAAAAAAATAATTCTTTCCTCCCAAACGAAATTTTAGACAAACAAAGTTCGTTTCTCATTTGCTTTTCGCTGTAAGGAAGTGTATTTGGAAGAAAATTATATACTTTTTGTGATAAACGTTTATTCTTTTCCTGGATGTAAAAACAATTTCATAAAGACTAACTCAAAAAAATACATTGTTTTCTTGCTAATTGCATTTTCCCTCACATCTTTCTCACATCCACGAGGTTTTTTAGTTCTTAACACCTTTTCCTGTAATACCAACAATGTTGAAGAAATTATACGATTTTATAAATTTTTAAAATTTTTTTACCTTTCGCCTGGACAGAGAATCGAACCGCGGACCATGCACTTTGTAAGCCAACACACTAACCACTGAGCTATGTACCTGTTATGGTCATCAATAGATAAATATCGATATAAGTTATATTTATATAGCATAGCTTGCGGCGCCCACGAACCGAATAAACAAAGTTTATTTAACAGAAACAAACATTTAGTTTGGCACCGAGGAGCAGTGGTTGCTACGTCTGACTTGCATGCCAAGGGTCCTGGGTTCGATCCCTGCTTCGACCAAAGTTTTTTTTTTTTTGGTTTTTTATTTTTACATATATTCCAGATATGTTCGGAAGATTCCGAAAAAATGTTGAACACTACATTGTACTATATTAAATTTTGAACTGTAAAATGTGTCTTATTAAAGACCTAAAGTCAGAAAAGAACAGTGTTTGATATAAACGAAATGGACTGTGTTGTTGTTTCAAAAATATTTTTTTTATTGAAAAAATAAAAATTTTGTAACAAACGAATTTTTTTGTTTAAAATTTTCGAAGCAATTCAAAAAACTCTAACAAAAGAAAAACGTTTTCGGTACACGTTTTCCAAACGTTTTTTTTTTTCTTTGCGTGTATCCATTCCCGATAATGCGTCGTTTTTCTTAATTTTGAAAGAAATAAGGGGCGATGATTCCACCAGCCCATATACCACACCAAACAGTACATTTATCGGGATGCATTGGTAATTCTTGAACGGCTTTGGCTTAATCTTTGCCCCAACTACGGCAATTTTGCTTATTGACATATCCATTCAACCAAAAATGCGCCTCATTTTTGAAGATAATTTTGTGGTAAAAAATTCATTGATTATGATTCTATTTCGATTTCCATTCACGGTAGCGCGTCGTTTTTCCTAATTTTTAAAGAAATAAGGGCCGATGATTCCACCAGCCCATAAACCGCACCAAATAGTACATTTATAGCGATGCATTGGTAATTATTGAACGGCTTTTTATTGGGATGCATTTGTAATTATTGAACGGCTTTTGCTTGCTACGGCAATTTTGCTTATTGACATATCCATTCAACCAAAAATGTGCATCATCTTTGAAGAGAATTTTGCGGTATAAAAGCGGATCTTCGTCTAATTGACTAAGCGACCAATTCACGGCGCATATAATGATCGTGTGGCTTTAATTCTTGCACCAATTGGGTTCTTTATGTCAGAAAACCCTAATTCTTACACAAAATTTTCCATAAAGTCGATGGACAAAGTCCAACTTTTAGCTCACGACGATGAATCGATAAATTGCAGTTTTCTTTGATACTGGCCTCATGGACAGCAATTTTTTCTTCTGTACGGTTTACATGGGGCCTGCCTTCAAAAAGTCAACTTGGCGGATTGGACTATATGGATCAATGGTTTGTAACATAATTTATTTTGTAAGGAAAGTCTAAAAAAATGTGAACTTCTTATATGTTCTACTTAGATTTCTCCAATATATAACAAATTCTCTGTTTAACTAATGAACTGCTTATTAGCGAGAATAACACCAAACTTGATGAAAACTTTCAAATTCACCCATGCATATTTTAATCGAAACCTCAACTTTCTTCTATAAAGAGCAACTGCAACTAACGAATTTAAATTACATTTTGATCAATCTCTAAAATGACGGTGGTTAGCGGAAAAAATGCAGTCTATTAAGAAACCATCATAACCAGACGTACATACGTCATTAAAATGATTTATGCTAATAAAATTTCTTTCGTTTTTTTTGCGTCTGTGGTCAGATATGTATCCGATTCCTAGCCTCTACAAGGTAAAAACTTGAAGTGAAAATTCTATGGAAAATTTAATTGAAACGCACCAACTTCACAACTAAACTGATCCTTCTGTAGCGATAATGTCAGTAGTAAACTTAACGCCAACTTTACCAACAGTCAACAACGACGACAACCAACTGCCAGTAAACTAGAGGCCATTTCAGCCACAAATGGTGTGGGGGAAGGCCGGACTAAATGCTTTAATGTCCGGCCAAATAAGATTGTCTTTACTGCACTGACTCTTCGATTTTCTCAACGGAGCTACAATGGCTGGTGTTTATTAAATGCACCTAGAGAAAAATAGACAATTTTAAAGACATTGCTCCTTCAGATTTTATAATTTAAAAAAAGATGAGTTTTTTTTTGGAAATTTCCTTATAAGACATTTATTATCCTTAATAGATTTTCATAAAACTCCGATAGTCCAAGGAAGCTACGTTCACTGAAAAAAGTCAATTGTGGCCTGGAAATTATAACTATGAGATGTATGTAGTAGTGATTGAAGATTATTGGAGGAGCAAATTACACAGAAAAAAAATTAATTTATTTTATCAATAGTATTCATACAAATTTTCCAATGATGGGATCCACAAATTGTATGAACAAATTCATAAATTCAAATAATACTGGGTTTGAACGGTTACGAGCGCATATAGAATATTTATGAAAAGGTTTTATAGTATAAATATACACTCCTTTCAACATTGTAAAAATATGTATCATTACCAAATATTGACGAAAAACTTTTAAAAATTAAATGAAACTTTCCTTTTTATATCTTGGTCCACTACATGGAATGACCAACTATATTTTGCCATTCCGTTTCTAACGCATCAAAATATTAGTCTCAGATTATATTCATGGACATGTTGAAATTCTGGGTCAATATATTAATGTCCGTCCGTCCTTCGAAATCGCGCTAACTTCCGAATGCAACTTGGCACATCTTGTTAGTGATGTAGGCTGGATGGTATTGCAAATAGGTCACGTCTAACCACATTTAGATATAGTACGCATATAAAACGATCTCCAGATTTGCCGTTGATGAGTATTCTTAAAAAGTGTCAAAAAGTATCATTCTTAAAAACCATGGCACACAATTTAATAAAAAAAACAAGTTAGTAAAGTCTAAAGTCGGGCAGGGCAGACTATATTATACCCTTCACCACTATGTAGACCAACATTTTTGATACCATTTCAACTCCTTCAATTTTGTTGGGAGCTATATAAAGGTTTAGATTCCCATATACTCGTACAAATATTTAAATCAGAACCGATTGGGAGAAGTATTTTTAAACTTCTACAAAATCTCTGGACATTAAATTTAAATCGGCTAACGTCCTGAAACGAAACACAATTAAGTAAAAACAAGTATATACGGCCGTAAGTTCGGCCAGGCCGAATCTTATGAACCCTCCACCATGGATTACATAGAAACTTGTACGAAAGACTGTCATCCACAATCGAATTACTTGGGTTGCGGTAACACTTGCTGATGGCAAGGTATCTTAAAAATTCTTGACACCGTCTTCTCAATTGTAAGATAGTCCATACGGAGTATATATTAAACAAAATAGGCCGATTAAATACGTAAATAATTCAGTTGACAAAATTTTCTATAGAAATAAAATTTTGACAAAATTTTCTATAGCAATAATATTTTGACAAGATATTATACAGAAATAAAATTTTGACAACATTTTTTATAGAAATATAATCTTGACAAAATTTTTTATAGAAATAAAATCTTGAAAAAAATTTTGTATAGTAATACAATTTTGACATCATTTTCTATAGAAATAAAATCTTGACAAAATTTTGTACAGTAATAAAATTTTGACAAAATTTTCTATAGTAAAAAAATTTTGACAAAATTTTCTATAGAAATAAAATTTTGACAAAATTTTCTATAGAAATAAAATTTTGGTAGATTAGTTTTTGGGATCGGCTATATATAACTATATACCGACATGGACCAATTTTGGCATGGTTGTTAGCGGCCATATACTAGCGCAATATACCAAATTTCACCACTGACCAAATTTCAACCGGGTCGGATTAATTTTGCTCCTCCAATAGCTCCGGAGGTCAAATCTGGGGATCGATTTAAAATTGGACCAATTTTTTCATGGTTGTTAGAGACCATATACTAACACCACGTACAAAATTTCAACCAGATCGGGTGAATTTTGCTCTCC